>NC_132942.1:29372500-29530000 GCF_034638445.1 Ciconia boyciana
TAAAAAATACATGATTCTTAATGAGCATGTAACAGTTTGATGTTAGTCATATAATGTGTTTTCCTTTTCTTTTTCACTATGGTACTGTGTGACAGATGGTATAAAACAGCACCTCAGCTTCCTAAAAAATTAATCCAGTTATGAACATCTGGAAGCACAGAATGCTGAAAAATAGAGGCTTTGTGCAGGGTTTTCAAACAAATATTGGGAAGAGGGGAGGGCAAGAGGAAAGAACTCTTGTAAATCTGCTTCATTTGGTTGCAAGTGTGACACATTCTTGGTAAACTCTTTAACTCAGGCAAAATTTCAACTGCCATCAAACAGAGTTTTTCTGAGTAATCTGTATTACTTAATCTGTAAAGGCACTCCATTGATTTCAAGGGAAGAGAGGAACTTCTGATGCTACAGTTCAGATATCCATCTTACAAATTAAATATAAATGAACATTAATCTATGATAGCGTAAATGTTGGACATTCTTTACGAGTGGAGATTCTGCATGCTCTTTTTCCTGACTGCTATCACTGTGAAAGAGTATGCCAACTATGGACTAAATCTGTTTGGATAAATCTTTCTGTCCATGTATTTATCTTTAGCTGTGCAAGTAATAACTTTTAAAAACATGTTCCCATTCATATCCTATTACAAATTTGAGTGAAATTGAAGAAAATTTACTTGCTCACATTAAATTTAATTAAGTTGGAGACTTTCATCATAGATTCTAAGTTATCAAGAAAATATTTTGAAGTGTAAAGGGAGTATGATGAATGTATCAAAATCCTCATGATCATAACTGGCATCTTTAAAAGAGTGGATTCCTGCTAAATGGCATGTATAGCACCACAGATGTACGAAAGAACAAGAAACAAAAATGCCAGAGTTTCTCTTCCTCTCATTCTTCATGATAAGTGGTCCCTCTTTCATACTTGCAGAATGTATAAGTAAGGTTTAGTTCTGAAACCCATCGAAGACAGATCAGTTCAGCATTTTTTAAGAACCCTGTATTTGATGTCTGGCAAAACGTACACTTAAGCTAACATTCACCAGTGTGTACACACTAGGTCAAATCCCTTAGTGTTACAAAACATGATATCAATTGTAATTTTTATTTCAGTAGGAGAATAAAGAAATTACTCCAAAAATAGGGGGGAACTGTGTGAAAAGAGATGAAGTTTTAGTTAGTACTTTTTATTGTAAACCTTTCAATGCAAGTCTGCAAATTGCATCAGCCATCAACAGAGAATTAAACAGAATCTATCTCATGAATAGTAGCTGTTTTAGATCAACTTATGACAGGTCTATAAATTAATTACATGCATAAATAAGTGTGGGATAGGGCACAAAACCAAGATGGCTATGTTATATTGTGGTTATATATTCTATGCTGACCTGGGCCAAGTAAATTTCCATCTACTTACAATTCTAGTAACCATTTTGTTCTGTTTTTAAAGCAAATGCAGCATAATTCCACTAGAAGAAATACACCAGATTTGAGCTGCGTAAATATAATTCAGAATATGGCTTGTTATGTAATAATGCAATAAACAGTGTGAATATGAATCAATATGCCTCAAATATTACAAAATAACTTATGTGTGCAAACAGAAATAGGTTCCATAAATTGGACTGAAAATAGGACTGCACAAACCTTTTTAGTTAATTTCATTTCCCTGAAACAGTTAATTTCTAATTATTTTATTAGCAATGCAACAAGCTAATAAAAATGGAAGCTTGTACTGCTTCATAGACAAGGTCTTCATAGCGTGTTTAGAGCCCTTTAGTTCTGCTGTTGTTTCTATGTAAGAATCAATACCGCAGGCAGCAATTATGTGGTGTTGTTTTTTGGCTAAAATTCCCACACATCTGGGATAAACAGATATTCTATTCGAACTTCCTCTGTTAACTCCACCAGTTTCCATGGAATGACTCTCTATATGCTTGTTAAGTAAATGATTGTTATAAGACTATGGAGACATGGTCGATCAAATTAACCCCTTTTGTCCAGCCTCCAAAATGGTTCCCTTCATTTGCCTAAATTCAGCTGCTTTGGGGAATTTTTTCAAGCTTGAAGGACTCTCTGGATTCATCACATTAGCAAACTGTAACCTGAGAAGAGGGTCTTTGGAGCAGCAGGACTTCTTTGGCCCCCAATTGTTTTGCTAATCAAGATTATTGCCACTATTGAGATGTGGAAAGATAGCCTAGCTGACAAAATTTGTCAGCTTCCCATGAAATAGTTCTGTCAGTTTAGTCAGGGTGCCGGCTAATATTAACATATAAATGAAGTCTCTCCCCTCACCCCTTAATAGATGCAGAGAAAATATAAACACACACACAAAAAACCCCTCTGTGCTTAAATTAAACAAGCTTCTTTTCTCAGCTCTAGCCCATGTCCCTGGAAATCCTGTGAGTAGTGGAGCTAAAGGGAGGGGGGAGGGAAGTAGAATTTGCACAAAACTACTTTTAAGCCATAAAGCAGCAAAGCTCCACTCCCCTGCTGATAGCAACAGGAGATTGATTACGCCTGCAAAAGTACAAATGGTTGCCTGAATGCAAGTGGCAGACCTCCAAAGCAGTACGTTCTATGTGCTGGTTTTACATTTTATAGCAGAGGACTTGGATACAAAGTGGAAAAGTGGAACGGGGGTATGAAAGAGTTATCTTTGCCCAGAGGTCAAACCTATGAGAACCGCCCCTGCTGGTTTCAGAGTCTGACCGCAAGAAGATAGCGGGGGAGTCCGGCCTCTGCGCTGCAATCGTCCCCTACCGTCACTCCGCAGCCTGAAGCACCCAGCACCTGTTTTTTGCCTTTCACTCGGTTTTCTCATAATCAGAGTACGTACTGTATTTTCCAGCTGACCTACAAGGTGATATAATCTAATACTCCTTCACCCACTTCCACAAACTTTGCATTGTTTTGTCAAAGGCAAATGCTTTGCATCATTCTGGCGGCAACTCTTTCAAATCCCAGCTGTACCAAATCATAAAAAAGTAATTCAAACTTACACTCATTTGAATTGTAAATGGATCTCCTGAAAGTTCTCTTAATCTTTTAGGCTGATTTAAATATAAATAAATTAATATCTCGTGATATTTGTAATCTGCAAGTCAGCAATATTGGCCTTTTGGTACTAAATTAGCTCTTGAATGGCAACTGTGCAGCAGCTTTGTGTAGTTAGTGTACGCATCAGAGATGACTCTTCTAACAAGTTCAATAGGCTTTGCAAAGCATAGCTTTAAATAGAAGAAATCCTTCAATCATGATTTGTTCTTGCTTTATGAGAAACAATCAGATTATTCCTTTGTGCTGAACTGTGACAATACTCTAAAGCATGAATGAAAACTAGAATATATGTTCCCCCAGTGGATTACATCAGCCTTCTTGTTCATTAGGCTAACATGAAAAATAGATTTAATGTGTAAAATATCTGTCGCTGAAGAGAATATTAAGAAAATTACTGGGAAGCAGTTTGTGGGAACTTCAGAGATAATGAGTTAATGACAAAGCACAGTATTTGTTAAGTAGTTCAAAGCAGATAATTCCTAAAGAGTTCTAGGCAAGTAGCTAAGCTCCCTACTTCATGACTTTCAGAACTTGTCATAGAGAATTGATTTCAGCTTCTCAAAAAATGTTGTGTAAAATACTGCATTAGTTGCCCAGAATGTGGAGCTAAAGAAGCATAATCCAAACGGTACCATTGTTACCTATCATCCTGAGTTTAATGGTACAGGCAGTGTTCGTGCTCATACCTTTGATCTGAACTTCACTTTTCCATATTCTGAGAAACTTAATTAAGATGTGTTAGACTTACTTTCTCAACTGAGAAAAATAACTGGGAGCCACAATATTAAGCATCGTTGGCAATAGGATAGAGTTAATAATAACCATAGTCATATAAATTCTCTTATGGTTAAAGTCATAGTCTGCTTAAAAGTGCAGATCTCAGAATCTTTGTGAATTTCCTGGATTTCCCTTCTAGCTCAGTAAAGTTTCACTGCATTGAGTCCTTCTCCCTCCTGTGCTCTGGCACCTCTCCTGCAGGGTATGAGATGGTGAAGGGCTGAGGGATACCTTACTTACTGCCCAATATGCAGTGCGTTGATGTTTTTGTACAAATGAATGAGTAGTGTTTGCCCGACGGAGTTTACAATCTGGAATAGCTTTTGGTTATCTGCTACAGTATCAGTTCATCAAGACATATATATTCTTAGTTTTATGTTCATCCAGCTCTAGACCCTCTCACAGTCTGGCTTCTGTGATAAGCATCAAATCTAAAACTTCTTAGATACCTTTAAATAGCTAAAGAAGTAATATTGACAGTAAGAGGCCAGTCTTCTACTAAACAGCTATCTTTCAGGTCAGTGTCATCCAGAACTCACACAGAGACTCCAGGAGTCAGCAAGATACACTTGACCATGTGCATTAAAACCTCAATTTACTCTGCATGACTTTTTCACATTTGTTTCTGGTCACACTCCCTCGTTTTGCATCTGCAGGACTTGTCAGGTGTGTAGTTCCACTAAGAAAAAGAAGTCCTGCCCAAAGGGAAAGGTGTGGAGCTTTCCTCCGCTGCAGCAATCGCCCAGCTTGCAAACTGGCCTTGGAGTGGTGCTTATAATGGAGTCCTTCATACCTCCCAGAGAACAGCTGCCTCACACTTCAGTGCACACAAACAAAACACCTGCTTAAACCCAAAAAACCCGGTAAGCAATGAGACTGGCTATATGTTGGATACTGTTTAGACTTTCTCTTTTATCTTTTTAAAAATATTTTAACATATTTTTCTGCATTTTGGACATTTTGAAAAATTGTGGGTTTTTGTTTATAGAAACGTGTTTTTTCTACTCTTTTTGTGGAACATGAAAAACCATTGCCAATATTTTGCTTTTCATCATTAGGAAAGATAAACCTCCATAGGTTTGGTTTGGACAAGCATCCTGCAAGTTTGGCTACCCAGCTTTTAGAGCTACTTCAAACTATACTGCGTTACTTGAATACAGGCAGTCCTCCATTCTTACCTATCCTTTTACAAAATATTGGACAGATACTGAATACTGCCTAATTTGGTATTTTTCTCTCATATGTTGTAGGTACCTGGGTGTATTTCCTGCACAGAGTAACTGTAGAGTTTCATCCATGCTATTGAAGGGTTTTTTAGTATAACTTCAAGGGTGTAGCAAGGATCTTTGTAAGGAAACTGGCATTTTGACATTTTAATTTTAAGCTATACTTTTCAGTGCATCAGGCTGGGAGACAGAAATGGCTCTTCAGGAATGGCAGAGATAAGTAACTCCCCTGAAAACTAGTATATAACACTGATTAAAAGATGATGAACTTATATCTCAAGATCACCAATAACATATTGTAACTCCTCACTTCTGAGATCTGTTTCACACAAATTGATCCTCATTTCTGATAGATTTCCATCATTTTCAGCTGAAATGCCCATCAGTGCAGGGAAGCTGTTCATACTGGTCAGATTCTGTGGTTCATGGCAATGGCTGTTGTCATATGGTAGCTGTTATCATCTGGTCTTTGTGATACAAATTTATCATCTCCACCAGTTCATAATGAAGCTGACTGATACCATAAAACCCTATACTACCACTAACAATAATTGTCATTCTATTTGGAAGTTGCAGAAGAGAGATTAAGGACTTAATGTTTAAATTTCAAATGAAATATTCTCTCACCATTATGGGTGGTCTCTTTCCCAAACATTGGTAGGACAGTATAGTAACACTACCCAATGCTATTGCCTGAACTATGAATAAAAAGAAAAAAATTGCCTTCAGTGCTGTCAACCTTTTAATGTTCTAAGTTGAATATGCACATAGCATATACGTTAATCAAAATAAGTTTTCACTTCCTTTTTTATTTTTAGTCTTGCCCTGAATTTTATTGCACTGACTAACTCTAAATAATAAGCATAACTATTTTATTTAACCAAGGGAAACGAGTGGGAACAAGTTCTGACTGACAATGGCTCTCTGCTGGAACCCAGAGAAGCAAATGCAAGCAATGCAGTAAGGAAGATCAAACTTGTTACACTGCTGATATTCTAAGAGTTTGAACTCAGACTCCCTGCTGGCCTCAATTTTACAATGATAATCATTTCCTAAAATGTCTTCATTTTGTAAATGAAGCTGTACCTCCCTCTGAAGCAGGGGTTTGCAAAGATTAAATCATTTACATTTCAAAGTGTTCATTTTTTGCCAGTGTGAGAAATACTCAAGCAGGAAAATGAGTGCTCCTTTAATTTTTGAAAGCTGGGGGAGCATTCATAGTGAAAATAATCACAGCCTATTACAGCAGCCTTGCTTGTCTATTCCCACTTCAAAAGGATGAGCCTATCTTTTCCCCGCCCAGCAGTGAATGACCACTTAAATGAGTGATGGCTTATTAATACTATGACTCAGCCACTTCTCGATAAGGAGAACAATAAGGGGTCAAAGCTTGAGCATCCCTTACAGGAATTAATGAGAACATGTTGCTGGTAATTTGGTCTTTTGGAGATTACATTTAAATTAAAAGGTTCTTGTGTCAGGCTTAATGGTGTGACCAATGTCGCCACTATTTGAAATCCAGAGACCGCATTTTTGTCCTTTCCACTTGTATAATTTCATGTACTTTATTAAGGTTGCCTTGGGGGTTGGACACCATTTAAAGAAAAAAATCAGAGAAACTGATAAAACGAAACTTTAAGGAAGTTCTCCAAAAATAACCCTAAAAAATTACACATATTTAAAGTCTCTTAAATTAAACACTTTGGCATAGTGTTGTTTTCAGTTTCAGGATATATTATTACAAAAACAATGAAATGCACATATTTGGGATACAGTACATTAATATTTCTTCATAAGACCTGGAAGTGATTCATTTTCAAAGAACACTTACTCTGAAGTTGTGTGCTATTCCCTTTTGAAGAACAATTTAACCAGGCAGAGGTGACAGTGTTTGTGGGAACCAAAAAGACACTTTTCTTTGGTTCCTCATCCTTCTGTCCATTAAAGGCTTAGCTCCTGGAATGTCTGGTTTTATTCTTAACTTTTATTTTTACATTTTATTATTGATATTGAAATTGTTCTTGACACTTTGAAACAAAGGCATAAAATACAGTGGTGAGATCAAGGTTATTTAAAGGAGTTAACATTACTTATATTTTTGTGTATGTTATTAATTACAGCAGGGAAATCCAACCTACAGCTTTTCTATTATCTTTTTATTCTAGTTATGAAAATACTGCATGTAATATATTTTCCTATCTGAAGCCAATGCAATGATGATCTAGATAGGATTACAACTATAAAACAGCGTTCATTGTGCTAACTAGTTTGAATTTTTCTTACACAAATGTGCATTGCATTTTCAAGGCACTTTGAAAAGGTGTGAATCAACTATTTATAAACATTTCAGGCATAATTCCAAGGGAAAGTGTAGGTGGTTCAATTCAGCTGTTTTCTCATTGGGCAGTGGTGATAAAAATGCAGAAAAAATTTCTAGATTACTATAAAAATAGGTAAATGATAAGCCTAAGAATTTTTTAATGTTCTTGATATGTTATTTCTGATATATCTAGAAGTCATATAATAATTTTGCTTTGGTTTATTTATCTTCTGTCAAGATGATATTGCTAAATTTGTTGGAGAACTCCTATAAATCTTAAAAGATCTAAAACCAATACAGTGCTATAAGAAAAGCAAATATGGTTGTGCTGAGATTAGCTGAAAAACTTATAAAAAATTAATGGAAGAATATTCTTATACAATACCAACTGAGAGATAAGATTCTCTGTTCCAGCCAAGGAAGATTTAGATTTGCACTGGAAAACAGAACAGGTTCCAATGCAAGTATACAAAATGTTGAATAATGCCCCAATGAACCCTCCTTATTAGGCATTAGTTCAACATTTGTGTGATTCTTGGGGAAACGGATAAAATGTCATTTTGAGCAATAGTGTGATCAAATTAGGAATTCAGAAGGTGGAGGGAGGCTAAGTCCGTATGGTAGTATCATGATGGCAAGTGACACTGAATTGTTAACTCCTTCGCTTGTCTGTAAAGATACATAAAAATATATTGGAAAATGCATACTGCAAATGATGTCTTCTATAGCTTGTTCCTCCACTTGTCATTAAAACAGAGTTTCTGGGTAGCTGAGATTGTTTCTTGTCCTCTGTTCACCAGAGTGACAAGATATCTTGATTTTATGATCAATCTTGCTGACATCTGTTGGATGTTCAAAATATACTAGTTGAGTGCTTACAAGAACTATACAACTCACTTCTCATAGAAGCTCTAAGCCTTGTAGGCTCTTAAGGAATTAGAAGCCATCCAGATCCTTTATTATGACCCTTGCTTGGGCCCCAGTGATAGTTCTTGTCCTTTATTTAGTAAGTTAACCATTGATTAATCTGTGCCTACACATGATGCAATAGGCTTGTACATATTGCTCTTGCCAGAGGCAATAAAATCTTGTACCATTCTGAAACATAAAGTATGACTACTCCGCAATCAGGAGAATATTTCATGACTTGGAGTCTTAAACGGCCTCTCTTTGCTATGTGGTAGCTTTTAAAAGGAAGGTGATTGAGAGCAATGAGGAAGAGAGGTAAAAAGAGGGGATGACTGCGGAGCCCAGTTTAGTTGGTGCCGAGGAGAAGGGCTGGCAACCCCCAGTGCTGGGCATTGGGAAGCTGGAGCTGCCTGGAACTGCTTCCAGCCAGAGCCTCCCTAGGGGGTGGCTGGCTTGATGCAGGGGACTCTTGTTTTGTGACTAGTGACTTACTTACAGTTGCTCAGAAAAGCGGCAACAAACCAAGTAAAAGCCCTTTTTGTCCTTTACTCCCAAAAGGGGACTTGGTAGTGGTTTGTCATGTGCCTGGGCACAATCCAGGCAAAGTCCACATATGCAATTAAAATAGATTTTGCTACTGTATGTGTTTCTTAGGAAGTGGTACTCCCAAGTTACTGGTACTGTTCATTCTTTTATTTAATGTTTTGGTCTGATTTCAATGCTTAATTTTCTTGGGGATTGTTTTTGTCTTTTAATCAATACTCATTTCTCAATATCAGCAGTCTTTTAAATAATTCTGGTAGTGTATACATTGCATAAAAGAGATATCATTTATAAATAGTAATGTCTATGAGTAGCCATCTCTCCTTAATGTAAATTCCAATATATTTCATGATCAGAAATCTCCAACATATAGGTTTACCATTTAATAAAAGTATTAGCAGCACAGACTGAAATATCACAGATAAATTATATCCCTTTTGAACTGTCATCACAGTAGTCTATCATAATTATTTTTATGCCATTGTAGCCTTAGTTAGGCTTTTATTCGTAATTTTAAAAAATTATTATTATTCAATTTTAAGGTGCTTGAATGTAATAGACCTAATGGTACTAGAAAATCAATCTTAGTTGTTTATCTGTAGCTATTGTAAGGTTTTGTGCTATTTTCCACAGCTTGGATATTCTGTAAGCAGGCTGTAGTGGAATACATTGTCCCAAAGATCACTGATCTTGGATGATCATGACAGATATATGGCAGGCAGAGTCTCACAATTACTCATGCTGAGTAGTAGTTCTCCAGTAGAGTATTTCTATTAAATTCAGTGGAACATTCCAGGAAGTAAAGGGCTGTGCAGCACACTTTAACTGGTAATTTGCTTTAGCTACCTTTTCTCATGACAAATCTGTGTTTTGTAGAGCAATATGAAGAATCATTTGAGAAAAATGTCTTTCATCAGAAAATATAGTCTCATTAAAAACAGAAAGGTTCATACAATCCTCTTAGTTTCCATAAAAATAAATCTTTTCTGAAAAAAAGGTAATTGTATCCAGATTACAGTGATTGGTCTAAGAAAGAGACCTGCCTCTGCACTAGAATACAAAACGCTAGGGTTATCCCCTCCTACGTGAAAGCATGTTTTGAATCTCTGTTGCAGTAAATATTTCTACAATATTGTAGAAATATTTCTACAATAATTCTACACTATCTCTACATAATTGTAGAAATCACAATTTAAAAACTTAATAGGAGAAGTTGAGGGAATTGATACAGAAGGTATCTAGGAGATGGCTAGAATATTCACCTGGGGTCTGCAAGTGGGGAGAATGCTGCCACATCCATGTGTCTGATTAGCCTAGATTGGATGCCTCCTTTTTCATTAAAAGCTTAAACTTTTCCCTCTTCTTCTTGTGCAGGTATAGGGGCAGAATTGGTTGGATGTGCGACTCAGGGTATAAGAAGTAGGTGGCACTCAATTCTGCTTTTTAAGGAGTATCCTAATTGTAAGTCTCTTCAAGAGTTGTTTCTTTCTTGTAACTTTAATAGATCAAGTAGCCTTATCTTGCTCTGTAATATCATTACTATGCACCTATAAGACAAGAAGTATTGCTTTTTCTTAGGGGTGAACGCTCTGGATCTAATCCAGATTGCTTAACAGAACACTTTCATTAATGGAAATGGTACTACTCATACTTAAATCAAGTTTGTACATGTTTTCATTATTGTAGCTCTCAAAATGCTTTATGTTTATTCAGGATTGGTTCTTTCCTAATGATATTGGAAGTAGCATGGTTCCCAAAAACATGTTTTAGCATTTCTCTTCTGAGTAACTATGAGACACTGAAATATTTTCTGTTGAGTTGATTTAGATTTTGTATCTCGTAGGTCCTGATCCCTCAACTGAAACATTTAATAGGCAAATATCTGGGAGTGGAGTGGTGTTTTTTTAAACAAAGTAGTAATGAAATGTATGTAGTCTAGAATGAAGTGTACTATTGCCAGATCCAGTAGGAATCCCAGTCTAACCTGGGGTGCTTTAAAAAAAATTGCAATGTAAAGCACTCTGAGAGCAAGGCCAAGCTTAACATGGATTAATGTAGGCCCACCCCCCTGAGGTAAAATTTTTTCATAACTGATTTTATTTCCCTTGATGCAAAGAGAGATGCAACATACTCTTAGTTGCCATCTGATAGTGAAGCATCTTCTGGAACACACAGCCAGTTTGATTGTGGGACACTTAGTCCAGGTGGAATTTCTCCAACTTGCTGGAGTTAAATTGTTGCCAGGATTGTGTCCTGTATATAAATAGAGGAAAGAGATAGTCCTGCTGGAGACTTGATTCTCAAAAAGGTTTTTTTAAACAAAAGGCATTTCTGAGAAATTGAGCAAAATGTTTCAAGATAAAAGAATGTTAAATATAGCTAGAAATAAGAGACCCATATGTTCAACGCATATCAGCTTTGAAACCATGCACTTAACCCTGGGACTCAACAAGATTTCACATTTTAAATAAAAAAATTTAACTTCCTGAAAAGATAAAGTTCATTCATCTTGAGGGTAGCCTAGAAAGAAAAGAAGGAAAATATAATCCATGAAGAAGCCTTTCACTAAGATAAACATCTTTGACATTAGGAAAAAAAAGAATATAACGTGTAAAAATAAGATGGGTCATATCCCTTCCTAAAGAACTCTGTTGTTACATTTATACATCAAAGTAGGAGTAAGGTTATTTTCTGAATGGGTTTTTTGGCTAACAAGTACATTATCTTCCAGAACTGTTGCCAGAAGCATAAAATCTTAGTTCAATGGGAAAGAAATGCACCATTTTAGCACTCCTATTTGAAACATTACACAGAGCGCAGGCTGTTCTAAGTTCAATGCAAATGTTACGTAAATATACACATTAGAAATTTGTGCCACTAGAAGGAGTTTATTTGGTTGCTTCTAAATGATACTGATAAATGTCAGCATTTGTGTGTAACACAGTATACATGTGTTTGTGCAACAGTCATCTACGTTCAAATGAATTGATTTTATTTCTTACACAAACTGAGCTTTCATCCTGGAATAAGTTTTCCAGTAACACAAGGGCAGATCAGGAAATGCGTAAAATGGATCAGTGCCCAAAAGACTAAGTTATACATCTATTCTTGGAAAAACATGAGGGCATATTGTCTTAAAAGGAAAGGCATAAATTACAGGAGAACGCAAATTCATTTGAACTTGCATATTGAGCTACACCATCTATATAAGTCCTCATTACATTACTAACTGTAGCATGTAGGTTCTTTTTTGAAGATGATAGGTACCTAAATATACATGCACAAACACAATTAAATTTCACTTAGTTATCTGAGCATATGGGCATATTTATTTTACTATGAAGTCAGCTTTGGCTTTTTGTAATATCCTATTTTTATATAATTTATAGGTATATTACCCCACAAGGAAAAAATGGGAAGGTGAAATAAAGTGAAATTATTTTTATTTTATTTCAAATACATTTAAATGAAGCTTGTGAAAGCATAAAATACTGCACAACCTGATAATTTTCTAGATAGAACTTACTCAAAATTATGTCGGATGAAAGTCATCCATGAAAAAAGTTTGAACTTATTGAATGACTGTTGTCTTGAATATAAAATAGACTGCCTTGACTGCATTAACGTATATTACAGAATATATGAGGATCTGTTTGAATGGTAAAATTTACTGTTGCTCCTTTTGCACTTCTCCATCATTGCACAGTGTCAAACTGACATTTAAATTTTTTCTACAGGTTAAAAATATAATGCAAAAATAGAAAGTGAGAGCATATGTAATGCTATACTCAATTAAGTGACAAAATAATGATTGATAAACTCATGACAATTCTGCAGAACCATTGAGACATTAACAGTGTATATCAGAAGAAAACTATCCAAACCAAAGCCAGAGCATCAAGAACCTGGTCACACTCTTTCTGCAGGAGTATTCCCCTCTGCGTGTAGACATAGCAGAAGCAGTTTGCCAGAGACACCTAGAACTGAGATAGTAAGTAAATATACACTATCAGTAAATATTCAAACTGTTAGTGCTTATTCAGACTCAGGAACTGCTTCTTCATATGAGCAAAATAGACAAAAGTTTTCAATGAAAAACTTTTACATGTGTAAACTGGATTATATATTGCTTCCAATAGCAGTGGACTGGGCTCTGTGCGGAGCAAGTGCCTTGTGGTGCTGTGTCTCAGGCCTTGTGTTCCTGTGAATCCTGTTGGGTCCATTTGGGTTCTGGCAGAGCCTGTTTCCATCCCTTGCCCTTGCAAACTCTCAGCTTCCCTGTGTCTCTGAAGACCTTTCAGGGCCATTGGAATAGAGTAGCCATAAAATGATCAGCTTCCCCAGGGATTTTACTGATTTTCATGGAGGCCTTAATAAATAGTGTCAGAGGTCTCAGTGGGTTAGCAGAATAGGGTGTTCCTTCTTCAGTGGAGCTTTCTTGCATTCAAGAGGCATCAGTTCTTGTAATTTTGGACTGTTCACATACATAAATGCTTTCCAGGTTGAAGTCTAACAGGTCTCATTGGCTGTGTCTAAACGTCAAAGCAGGCTGCCCCCATGATGTACCTTGAAGTCCTGGCCTCTTGACCATCCAGGCTGTGATAGCACCACTGCCTGCTCAAATGCCTAGGTCACCTTCTAGAGGGAACACCAGAAGTATGTGTACCCGGATTCAGATCCTGAGAAATGCTTTTGGTTTCCAGCCCTTTAGATGTACCCAGCTAAAACCTGTTGAATTTTCATTCCTTTTTTCAAAGAACTTAACAGCCAAACTGTTATCGTGTTAACTGTGCCTGCAGACAAGCTAGTCTGACGTCCTTTTAGAAATCAAGTTTACCTTTTCCCTTTTGTACTGGATATTTTCATAAACCCTAGTAAAACTGCAGTCATAGTGGAGAAACTGCACATGGCACCATTGACAACAGTCTCTGAGAAACAAGGAAAATTTAAGGAGTTAAGGGTACAACAATCTCCCATAAAAACTGCCCAGCTACTTAATATCATAAATGCATTTTGGAGAAGTGTCATGTTCATTATATACATTAAAAGAAGTGAATACATATTTGATTGTTTTATTAAGGGCAAAAGTAATATTTTCAATACTATACTAAGGCATTGGTTTCAAACTGTTGGAGAATCACTGTTTGAATAAATGCAATGTGTTTACATGATGAATGCTTTCTCTAGAGGTTACCCTACCTTCTGATGATTGAGTCTAACCCTGTTTAACTGCTTTGACAAGATTCTTGCCTGAAGTAACATTTTTAATTAGCGTTCTTGTTTGTTTACGTCTAGAGATTGAGGGGGAAAATAACTAAAAGCTTTGGAACAACTATTGAGTCTGCACTTGCTCTAAGCTGGAAGAAAATAATTTTTAGTATATGTTTAAAATTATATAACACGTTTCAGATGTTGGTTCAGATTACTGTTAAAATGGCATTCCAATCTGGGAGTGTTTCTTGCTGGTTTTATCCTTTTAAAAATTTCCACTGTGCTTTTTTTCATCTTTAATTAAATTTCAATTCATTTTATAATACTAATTAAAGTATTTACAGCAAGAAATTCTATCCATTTGCAAAACTGCAATAAATTGTAACATTTTCACAAAAAAGCAAACTTTTTAGAAGTTTTACAAAATATTTATCCTGTATTTGTAGGACATTGAAGGGTAGATCATCAGCTGGTATAAGTCACTGTCATTCGCTGGAGTCAGAAGAGCAATTTTGATTTACAACAGTTTAGAATTTGGCCAATAATCTAATTAATATAATCAAAACCATGTACAGACACCAGAATAAACAATACCAAACAGTAAGGCAAGTAACCTATCTTACAGTGAAAATAAAATGAATGTCCCAGGCTTCTTAAATCACTGTTTCATTACATAGCTTTGCTTTCTATCAGCTTTGATCTCCTTCATTTCATTAGAGCAAGCTTCTCATTAGAGGCATGAATTTCTTCCTATGAAATTGATCTCATATTCAGCAATGATATCTAGTGACTTTTTCCAGTTTCAGCTTTAGTCTTTTTATACAGCACTTTAAAAAAAAAACCCAAACACAAATTATTACATCATAAGTAGAAGAACATATGGCACGTCCAAAAGTGAGTACACAATAAATATGTTTCTAGTAAATACTTTGGTGCTGAGTAAATTACAGAAGAGAGAAGACAATAAATTACCGTTCTGCTATTAATTCCTTTTCTTAGCATGGTAGCAGTTATTAAATTAGTTTAATCGTAGCCAAGCAGTTGAGGTGCAGTAGCACTGCTTATTACACTAGCCATTATCATCTCACTGTCACCTTGGGCTTTCCTCATCTGTTTTGTATTCACCTTATCTCTCAGATGCATAGCTTTTAAGCTTTCTTATTTTATATAAAAAATGGGTGTATTTTACATGTCACAACTGGGCCTTGATATATGATTCTGGCCTTCAAGTTTTGTCAAAAATAAATACTGGTTATAATAATTTCGGAGCAATGGGCAAAACTCGTTTAGCCTCAGGATAGAACACTGTGCAAAAATTTTACTTTGTTTAGCTTGCATTGATTCACAGATGCATAGACAAACACAGGAGATAAAACTTAGAAGAGCAAGCCCACTACATAACAATTTTAGGAATTGTTTTACCCAAAGTTAATTCTACAGTGTTAGTGCATTTTTTTCATGAAGTTATACCAGTTTATTTGTGGTATTCATGAGTTCTGAGTATTTAGACAAATCAGGACATTTTCAGTGGGCTTCCTTATCTGTAATAAAAGTAGTGGAAGGCCTGCATTTTGGCATCTGACAAACTCTGTATTTAGGAGTGGATTCTTATATCTGTAGGCTGGAGAAGCAGGGCTTCTGCAAATACACTGTCCCATTACAGCTTTCTAATTAAAGATCAGCTGCAGGAAACAGTAAATTTAAAATAGTGATGACAATATTAAAACTTCCTGAGGAAGAAGGAGACTATTGAAGATAAGGAGGCAAATATCCTATTAGAAGAAATAGAACTAAATGCTCTATGGTGACTCTAAAGCATTGTGCAAGTATTCACAGTGGGCTATAGATGAGAATATGAAAAAGATGAGTGTTATAACATCAAGGAGTATGAATGACAAACAGATGCTAACCAGACAAATGAGCTATGGCTGAAGGAGGCCAGTGCTGTTGTATGCTGAGGGAAGAGAGAGGAGAGGAAGAGGTGGCTAAAAAAAAAATATAGCCCCAGAGAAAACTGAAAACCATGCTGAGAAGTAGTCTGGAGAAGATCACAGGAAACAGCTTATGGAATTAAAAACATTTGGGAAATTACAGCACTTAGGAGGAATTAAATATAAGAAAGTAATGGTCATCTATGAAAATAGAAACTTCAAAAAGGAAGGGACTGCCGCACAGAACCTGGAGGAGAAGAGCTAGAAAATCAGTAGATATGATCTCAGCATGAATAAAGAGAGACATGCTAAGGACCCCATGCAACATATCACTCTCTAGGAAGACCTTTTATGAACAGTTAACAATAGACTTTGGCAACGGAGAGCAAGGAAATGTCTGAGAGAGGGGAATATCTGACTGAAGTGATGGTCTTACATCAGTCCCATCATGACTGGGAAGAATGTGTATCAGATATAAATAGCATCTTAATTTTTTTCAAGTGGATATAACTTGCTTTTTGCTGGTACTTCTTAATGTTAATTTGTTAAAGATGCTGAGATTATATAGATAAATATTAGCATAATTTACAAAGTAATGTAAAATTACATTGGAAGCAGAAGCACTAAAAGTGCAAATGTATTTTTTATTTTCCTAATGAATTAACCATATTGAAAGTATTATTTTCAGATTTTGATTATCCATGCAAGCCAGTGGAAATATTTGTCAAGTATTCAGATTTGAGAAAGGGACCCAAGAATAGATAAGAAAATTAGTTCATAATGAGAACAGATGCTACAGAGACAAAAGATATCTTCAAAAATTGTATATGGCTTAATCCCATAGTCATTTTATGTATGTATTTAGAGTCTAACTTTTAGAAGTATTTAACAGTTGTTCTGCTCAGCAGTGCAACATGTCACTGATTTAGGAGCTGCATACTTAATGCTTACTTCCCTGCTTGTGCCAGTCAGGTATCTTTTTCTGTGTGCTTGCCAAGTAATTTCTGTACTTAAGATGACATGAAGTTGCATGGGAACCCAAGTTTCATCTCATTTCATTTGTGCAAATATTTCTGAGGTGCAGAGTGTAGGAATTAAATACTAAAATCTCATTGAATTGGCATTCAATGGCACCAAGATCTACAAAGGCACCTTGGTACCTTTGTAGATCTTGGCCTAGCCCAGAGTTTCATCAACAGGGCCTAGGTCAGTCACTGTTTAATACAGTGCCTTCTACCACCATCGATATGGTACCCAATTTTAAGTGCTTAGTTATCTGAATAGAACTTGCTTGTTAATTTGTTAAAAGATCTGTGAGACATAATCCCAAAGCTGGTTAGGCTAATGTAGAGTAGCCTCAGTAGAAGGCAATTTTTCCTTCCAAAATTATCCAGAAGGTGGGAAAAGTAGGTTAAAATGACTTCAGGAATGGGTTCCATCTCCTTCATATGCTGGGCAAAAGAGATGAAACCCATGGGGGAAAAGGAGGAGTGACCAGCTGTGCTTGGAGAATCCAAGTTTGTTCAAACCATGGGGGTGTAGAGAAAATGCTTTACTTGTGGGTTCTGTGAATAACAGTCCAAGTGCGCCCAAGAGCAGAACCTCAAATTTCTAGTGAAAATTTTTTGTTGAGCATGTGTGTGTGTTTGATCTTCTACATGCCTCTGAGATTGGTTGCCAAGAGAGAGCTTTTGAACTTTTGGTTTTGTACTTTCTTGCCTGAGACTATGTATAAGTCTTACCATAACAGCTTGTTTTAAAGTTACAAAAATCATTAAATGCTCCTGTAATCGTAGTCATGGTCATATTTTTAGGTGGTATTGCAAAATGGCTTTGTAAACTGAGAATCCACGTGAAATACATGAATGAATTCAAGAAACGTAACAAACGTCACAGTAATGAGAAAATTTGGAGAAAAATAGAAAATCACATGAGCTACTTGATTCTTATCAGCCTCCAATTTAGAAATAGGAGATGCAGCAAGTTCATCAGGGAAACTATTACAGTAATTGATTTGAAGCTGACCCTACACATACTGTTGCTACAGTAAGCACCCTAGACTTACTGTTGCCACAGTAAGCATGGAGTTTGGAAATGTGTATGAAGTGCAGTTGACAAGTGGAAATAGTAGGATCGGAATATGAAAGAGAGAAGAAACCAGAGTAAAAGTTCCATATGGCAGCAACAAGTGCAGGGCAAGCTAAGCTTACCTCACCTCACACAACAGAAGTTTCAAGTGTAGAATGCCAAGTTAGAGCCAAAAAATAACATTTCTGCCCCATCCACTTTAGCAGAAGTTTAGTAACTGCAGCTGGAGAGACAAGAGGAAAAATACCAGCAACATTTCTCAGAAAATTTAAAGGTAAGATACATGCATGCTAATCAGCCAGTGTTTGTATCCTCCTCCTTTATTTTTCCCTGACCACTTTCCCAAATTAGAAGGGTACCCAGCTCTCTCCTAATTCCCCTTCAGGGTTCTGGTAGCAGGAGTATTCAAAGGAGAAGTATAACTGCTTTCTTTAGAAGTTCAGCCAACTTCAGTGCAGCTAGAGCCCTCACAGAGCAGCATCCACCTACCCTTGTTTTACTCTCAGAAGAACACACTGTTCCACCTTATGTTTCTTCAGTATTTTTCTTAAACCCTTACTACTTGCAACTTTGCTTCTGAGTAATAAGAGCTCATTACAGGACTTCTGCCCTGATAATTCAGAAATCTGAAAGGAAAATAACTCAGGCTCTAAGATTTCTACTAGTTGTGCTGAGCTTGTGGCTCTTTTTTCATTCTTAAAGATGTCCTCAAGTCAGCAATACTTAACTAAAGTACTCTACGTGTTCCAGTTTTGGGAGACCTAAAAGTCATCTTGACCTAGAGCTCTAGAACTGTGAACACTCTTATCTCTAGTTAACCTGCAAAAACATCAGATATTTCTCGGCAGAGAATACGAGGCTACATGGGCCAGCAACATGACAAATGGTATAATATGTTAATTGCATCAGAATAATACAATACCAGTTTGTTCCTGGGTAGCCTTTTTCATTCTGAGTGCCTCAAGATGTACTCCAAATTTTTGTGCAACCTGCAGCTTAATTCTGTATTGATAATACTGAAAGTATTGTTTTTACAAATTTTACAGAAAGGTTCACATGTTCTATACACTTAAGTACTGTTAAGTAGAAAAGAGGTAAAGAATGAGGATTTCTAAGCCTTTCGAATGAAGCTTGTTTTGATAACTGCATCTAGTTATGATATTGTTCTGTATGGATTTAATATTACTTAAATACTCCATGGTGATGGATTCTGTGCATGTGATACAGGAGTGCTTCTAAAAGTAGTTGTCATTGTGATCCATTAAAGTATAGCTAATGCAATATCTATCCCACAAAGTCTGGGATTCATGAGAACTACAAAATAATTATTAAGATAATAATGTAAAAAATGGCCAAACCCACATTATATAACATTAGCTTTGATAAATTTTGTTCCATAAAATTAGTTTTTGAAGTAGAAATTTACTAGCTTGGTCATATAAGTATCTGTCCTGCAAAAATATATTTTCTCAAATGAAAAAATGTATTTCTTACAGAATTGGCTACAAGTGCCTTTTCTTATCTCTTATGATTTCCAGTACTATGTAAATTCATAGCTCAGAGGAATAGTGTAATCTCACATAATGAATTGCATGATATATCGAGCCAGTTTTTATGTATCTTAGTTTGAGAGAGGATTTTATTACTTTTCCCAAATATTATTTTGTTTCTTCAACATTATCATAAAACCTCATTCAGATAACATTAAATATCTTCTTTAAAGTTTACACAGACACCAAAACTGAGGGGATATGGATACAATGCAATCCTTAACTCACCCCTATTGTGCGGGAACAGAACAGGGGCTTCAAAGCTACTGGGGGGCTTACATATCTCATATGTGCTGCAACAACGAAACAAATTATGAACAGGGCTTAAGGCTCAGCTCTGAATTCTTGCCTTTGTGAGTTTGTGTCTAACGCATGGAGAGCATTGATTTTGCAAGGTGCTCTGAGATGTGGCCTGTCTGTCTGTGAACAGGACCAGATGGATTATTTTCTGAAGTTTGACATTAAGACAAGGATATCTCCTTTTTTGGTCTGTCATTTCTATTAAGTCTGCACAAGGAGGTTGAGTAATATTAGGGGGTTTATATATGAATTAATTAATTCCAATAATAATGTATTTATACTGATAAAAACATAGTTGTTAATCTCACATAATGCAATGCTGTTCTCTTCTGCTTTAAAATATGCTAGTATAGAAAATGCAATTATGTTAATGTGCAGAATCTAAACCCACCCTAGATTTAGTCTGTACTGAAGAAATGATCATAAGGTCAAAGATGCATATTCGAAGTTATTTCACAGAGAAAGTCTGAAGTGGTAGCCAGTTTTGCAAAATGTTTCAAATGTACTGAATTGGCTGGCAAAAGAAATTGTATCATATGACGAAAGATGTATGAGTTTTCACAGCCCCAGCACTGCAGTCCCACTAGTAATACAGAGTCAGGTTACATTAGCTGCCATTGAGTTGAATCTGCTTTTGGATAACCTCCATGGGTTTACTCCAAGAGGAAAATACTATTCAATGTAACAGGCTAAGCCTTTAGCTGTTCAGAAAATAAATGCTATATTAAGTTTAATTATTTTAGCCACCCACTGATGATCTGAAAAAATCTTTTAACAAACCAAGTATTCTTAGCTAGACTGTTGCCTTGGCTATATATGATCTTTCCCTGTATAGCCGTATGGAGGTACTGCAATGAGAGTTTAGATCCTTCATTCTTTAGGCAGGTAATGAAACATAGAAGCAATTTCTCTTTACCCTCCCATCTTAAATTTTGATTTGATGACATTCTCATATTTATAAAGATGAGCTGAATCTGTCTCTGCCAATACAGAGAAGTGAACAGAGGGAGAAGATGTCATTACAAATAAAAGAGGTCAATAATTATGGACCAATTCCTGCTTTGCTGAAGTGGCACAAATGGCACGACTTTCAACAAAATGAATAGTTGCAAATCACTGACAGTAAAGCCTAATAAGATGTCCTTTCTATTCATAAGGTTGTTCACAGTTCATATTTGTATTCTGTAAAGCAAACCTGAAAAATCCTTAGAATATAAATATATTTTATAGGAATGGCACACTTTTCAGACTACTGTGAAGGAAAACATGGTATATGTTCATGGTATATGTAAAAGAACAACTGTTGGCATTCCGTTAGGTATATATGTCATGCAGGAACGTGCATCTTAGCATAAGCATCAGCAACTGGATGTTGTTCTTGTAAAAGTCAGTGGAAGTCTTATCCCTGATTCACGGTTCTGAGACTTTGAAATGCAAGTTTCTTAGAGGGTAAAAAGTCAGTGTGGATACCTTAACCCCTCCTCTTTCTGAAGCAGAAAGATTGAGCATCATGAGTTTTGTTATGAAGTTGATCCTTGAAATGTAGTAAGTGTGAATCTTAAAGATACCATAACAGTTCTAAGAAGTGGATGCAGGATACCTGCTTATAACTTACTGGGCTATGCTTTGCCGCCTTTTTGGCCATTCTTTCAGTGTGCTTTATGGCACATACGTGGAACCCACTTAGAACCTTTCCGAATGCAAGGTTTGTACAGTAGGATGTTATTAACTGAATAATTGAGTTATTTTCAATTTTTAGTATAACTACTGCATTTCAGAAAAGCAGAGGGAAGCTCTTTTAGATTTGTTATAATTACAGCTACATGGCAACGTTTTCTCAACTTCTTAATAGGGCGCTGGTTTTTTTTTTGTTCTTACAAGTGGAACAAAATCACTGGCCTGTTCACAGAAGAAAAATTCTTTGGTCTCAACGCTTTTGTATTCAATAGGGAGGTTGGACTGTGCTCCAACAAACAGAATTATTCAGCAAGTCATTGCCTTCAAGAAGTAATGTGTAACACCTTGTTTTGTTCTTTGGTTCAAAAGGCACTGTCACTGTTGTACACCAGTGTTTTTTAAAAAAAGACTATAATTCATATGCAAACTAAGGGGGGATTCATGATTTCATAATAAAATGTTGAAACGCTTTGATCATGAGCTGGAAGGAGGTGTGAAACAGTGCTTCAGAAACAGACAGATATTTGTGTAATCAGCCTTTATGTATTGCCAGTTCAGAATAATAACATATAAAAAGCCCCAACTTACCTCATCTGCCTGGTACAGCCAAGGCATAAATAAAAGAGAACAATGGAATTACTATTACTCACTCACTGAGCCCCAGCTACATCACTGTATTCTTTATAATTGCTGGCAAGAAGATTAATGTTTTGTTAAATATCAGAGTAAGGTCAGAAGGGGGCTTGCAGGGCTGTCTAAACATCTAGGCTTTAAACTCCTTCCTTCTTTCCTTCCTTCCTTCCTTCCTTCCTTCCTTCCTTTTTTTCCTTTTTTTGATTTTTTAAATTTTAATTTCACAGAAATGAACTTGTATCATTTCCTTTAATCATGGTGACTTTTACGTTTTTGCATTTGAAAGGCAGCTTCCATTTTTGACAATGCAGAAAATAAACAAGGGCAACAATTGTTGCATGGCTGATAAAGCCTAATCACCATATTGATAGGAAGATGGTAGGTTTTGTGTGTGTTAGAAATAGACCCAAGTTTCATTTTGTCTGTCATATCGCTGTTCCTTCATGTCTGTTATTTTTGTACTCAAATTGGGATTTTTTTCTCATCATATTAATGTCAGTTATCCTAAGCAATGATATATTCAGTTTAAAAACAGTCTTTGTAAATGTCTATTAACTTATAGCTTGTGAACACCAGGACAATAGCAGTTCAGGAGAAAACCTCGCAGTTTTGCAGAATGACGAGATTTATACCTTATGTACCTTCAGAGTGTATGTACCACCAGACTGAGTTTACTAGCTCCAATTTCAGATCTTTTGCAGCAAACAAATACCGATGTTTCTTCTTTGTATAGATAAAACCTTACAGTTATCAGTCTTCCGCAGCATTCTTGGCCTAAGTGGGCTACAGAAATAGTCAAAGAAATATTCCATCATAAATTAACCAATTTATTTTTTTTTTAGGGAAACTAAAACATATGCTACGTATGGTAGAACAGCTTCACTTGGGAATGACTGCTAATGTAGGAGATTTCTGGTAAATATAAACACAGTTGTTTCTGGTGAAGGAGCAAAGAAATTATATAGTTCTCTCAATCTCTTGTTGAGATTGACTCTTATTGCCAGCCATTTGCAAAATACAAATATCTTCCTCATTTGGCTAAGATTATCCTCCAGATTATACAGGAGCAGTCTGGGCAGGAGCAACCAGTCTCTTATACAAAAATGGTAAATATGTTTTACAGGTCTCTCTATGCTCTAACTTTTTAGAGGTGACTAACCCCAGATCCATCTAGTGTATCTTTACTTTGCAGCAGGATTCTCTAAAACAGGTGCTTTTAGCCCTGGAAGCGCTCGGTGTGTGGGCCAACAGGACGACTGCCACCTGAGTGCCATGGGAACATGATATGCCCCCTCTTTCCCTCTCATAGTGCTCAATAAGCTCCCTGAGCAATCACTTCTGTGAACACTGAGTGGGGCATTAATGGGACCAATAAAGCAGAGAAAGGTTTGTATTAAAGAATACTTATTTCCTGGTGTCATTTGCACGCTAAAACACCCTTAAGTCAAGAATTGAGAGGGCTTGTTAACAAAATGGTGTCATTAGGAATCCCTTAGTGTCTTTTAGTGGAATAGGTCTTGTCTTGAAGACGGGTAATTTTATGTGGTATTACTGACTTCTATGAACGTTGTCTTCACTTATCTAATATTAACAAAACTAAGGACTTCAAAGAGCAATATATGGACAGCAGTGGTGAAAGTCCTACATTTAAATTGTACCACTTTGCATAGAAATAGCAGTGCTGCAGAAGAGCAAAAGCTTTATAAGCAGTCTGCAATAGCTGGACAGCTCTGAGTGGCTTCAGAAAAAAAGGTTTAGCGATCTGAGTTAAAGGAGATAAGACATTCAAGAACCCCTGTTCTTGATCCAATTTAATCTATGACTTTTGGGAAAAGTATTTTATTCTTACTCAGTTTGCCTGTTAGAAATGAAAAATAATGAAAAATCTCTTCCTATTTTCCTAGAGGTCTGTTGTGAAAATACTATGTCAGTAATTATATACCAACAGGCATTAAAGTGTTGTTATAAGAATCCTATTCTTGACATTCTTGGATGTGGAACTGTGAAAATTAGCTATAGAAAATACGGTTTGAGACCTAGATTGACTAATCCTGAAAATATCCTTCAATTTCATAATTTCTTGTTATCACCATTTAGTGTACCAAGTGATATTACCACACCACAATCATTGAATAAGTACTGGAGTTTTTCCCTTATGGTTACAATCTACTGGAGTCCTAAGGAGCAGGAAAGGAACCTGGAAGGAATGGGAGGCAATGGGATTTGTTAAAATAATAATAATAAAAAAAAGTAAGACCACTTGCAGTTCATTTAGTTTGTAAGAATTTTTTATGAACCATCACAATATTGTGAACTAATTATTCCATAATTTCAGTTTTCCGTCTCCCCTGGAGGCATGACTGCTATTCCCATTTATATCAGCCAAGGATCTGGTGCAATTTTCTCTTCTTAGCAACAAATGTAGGGAAAGGTATGAACTGGAGGACTTGGCAGTCATGCACCTATTTTTGCAACAGAAAAATTACTAAATATCAATCAATAAATGTTAAACATAAATCTGTCCCCTCTGATGTGCAGCTTCAGCAGGGCTTGGAAAGAGCCAGAATGTCCAATCAGGAGGTGTTTTGAGTTTTAATGCTGAGTTTGGTTGGTTACTTGGTTCTCTTCACAGAGAACATCTACAGATTTGCACACTCTGATGTTGCAATTACATATTACCCCATCTGTTCTTGATATGGTTTATCTAGAGAGTGGAGCTGAAGCCCAAGCCTCTGCAGGGAAAATAAATGAAGTAGGAAAACAGCAGGGGAAATAAATGAAATAGGAAAACAGTTTTAGGGAGCAGGTCCAGTTCTTTAGTTCCTTCTTAGCACTGGAAATGAAGACTTTGCCAAGATTTTCAGTCTACCTTCAGAATGTTCAACTCAGTAACATAATTATTCTCAAATATGGGATTTCTTACAGCTTCCTCTCTCAGAGATACCACTGAGGTTTACTTACCAACTTTTGTCAGTCCAGGTCACATAAGTCTTAAAACTGCCCATTATTACTTGCATATGCTTGATCATGAAGCTCATCTGTCAAAAGCCCCTTACCTTTCCTCACATTTTCTTCCTTGTACATGCTTCTTTGGTGATGTTTCTGTAAGAATCATGTCTCTGGAATTGTTAATGAGATTTAAATGAAGAGACAGAACCTAGGTTTTGCCAAAAATCAGAGTGGTTTTGGGACTAAGCCAAACGTGTGGACAATCAGCTGAGACCTACAATCCAGAGTTATTGCAGTTCTTTTAATCCTGGCTCTTGTCCAGCTAAATCCTTAACCCAACCCCTAGAAAACACGCTTCTTAACCATCCTAAATGACTCTTTTCCATTGCGTGGGTAAATGTCTTTCCCAGTTCATCTGAGGTGGCAGGAGGCAAGCCAAGCTGCCATTGTAACGTCACTGCACTAAGGGACCCTGAAGGGCAGCTTTAGTCCCTCATACAGCATATCAGAATCAAATATTAAGAAACCTTGAAGACAAAGTTTTAGCTTGAGTTTTGTTTGATATAGTCAAGATCAGAAAGGAAGTTGGTGGCAAAGTCAAGGATGGGAGTTGTTTTTCCAGACTCTTGCTTCTCAGCTCTAAACATGATGCATACCAACAAAAAACATGTCTTCATTTTACATGTTAAAATGAAAGCAAAGATTATTGTTGTTTAATTGTGAGCATTTTTCCATTGGTTGAAAACAAAAGAGTTGGTTAAAACTATTGCTACATGGTCAATGAATGAAAGTATTAATCAGTGAAATTAAAAAAGCCTAGTAGAACATCTTTAATATAGACAATCCTTTATAATTTATAGACACAGTAGGCACAGCATTTGTAATAAATGTAAATATGTAGAAGTACGTATGGTGTGAACAGGAGAAAAATAAGGTGGAAGAAACAACCCTAGCTGTTATTTATTAAAGACATATGACACATTAAAACTTAAAAAGTCAAAAGACTGTTCAGATTAAGGACCTATAAAAGGTATTAACATGTACAAAAAACAAGAATGTGAAATTAATTAGTCTCGCTTTAAAGGAGAATTTTCCAAAGTTCTTGTGATTTATGTTAGGCAGCTAGCAGCTATGGGAAAGCATAGTTCTACTTATTTGTTGATCCATTCAGCTGAACTTACTGTATTTATTTATCACCTTGTTAATCCAGACAGATGTGATGTCATCTCTCGCTGCTCTCATCCAGCCTCTCGCTGCTGCAGTTAAGTTAAATCACTGGAAAAGAGCAGTCAGGAGCACAGAAGAGTGCCATAATTGAAAATAGGTGTATTTTCCAGTTGAACATTCCTGCGATTTGGAACTGAAAACAAAAGTGAATATACAGCTTTGCTCCTGGGAGGACAAGAATGGGAATTATTTTCTCTTATAAGCATGTCTGTTCTATACAGTTCAAGTCAGTGATCATATTTTAATAAGTACCATCTCTCCGTTATTCCTATTACTTTGAAGTACAAAAATGTTACTATGTCAACTTTTTTTCTCAAGTGACTTGTGAACAAATAAGTCATTAAATACCTAGAAGAAGGAGAGACACTCTAAATAGCAAAGGTAAGAATGAGTAAACTCAGAAAAACTGTGTGCCAGTGATAGACATCAGAATAGAATCTACTGATGATATCATGGCCCTGTAACATTTTTTTAATCAGAAGACAACACTGGCTTCTGGGATTCTATTTTACCCATCACTTTGTGATAGCTGCTGTTGTTTATTAGTAAGTATCAAAGAAAACAAGAAAGACATTGACAAACCTGGAGTGAGTTCAGTGGAGGGCCACCACAAGCAGCTCAGGTGTTGGGACTTGTCCAGCCTGGAGAAGATAAGGCTTTGGGGGGACCTCACAGCATCCCCCAGTGCTTGCAAGGGGGTTAGCGAGGACATGGAGCCAGGCTCTTCACAGTGATGCATGGTGGGAGGGTGAGAGGCAACAGGCACAAGTAGAAACAAGAGAGGTTCAGACTGGAGATGAGAAAACTTTTTCCCCCCAAGGCCAATCAAGCAGGGACACAGGTTACCCAGAGAGGTTGTGCAGTCTTCATCCTTGGAGATTTTCAAGATCAGACTGGATAAAGCCCTGACTAGTCTTCACAGACCGTAGCTGAGCCTGCTTTAAGCAGGAGGTAGGACTAGAAACCTCCTGAGGCCCCTTTCAACCTGAATTATCCCATGATCCTAAAAAGAGAATTAAATTATATCAACCTTACTCATGAGAAAAGAAGATTGAGGTTTTAATATTCTGGAAACAGATCACAATTCTGGAGTTAAAGGCTGAGTTTTCTATTTGAAAGTATGTTAAGATATGATAATTCAAACAGTTTTCATTATATTGTAAAACAGTCAGGAAATCCAGCTCTATCTTCTGAAATGCCGTGTCAGGACATGAATTAGCAGGCAGGGTACTTTGATTAGAGACAATATTCATGAAAATTGTATAATCAAAAAATATAGCCTTGAAGCTTATGTGCCTGCTAATAGACAGTGATGGTTCTTAGTTTATTGGTAAATCTAAGTATAAAAGACAGGTTGCAAAACCTATTAGTAAGCTCCCTGGGAGTGTTTTCTTATTATATTTTTGTGTGATTTTATTGATTTATATGTCACTGATTTGCCTTCAGAGACACATGTGTATCTCTCAGACTCACCTCCAGGGCCAGATTTGGCTTTAAAGTGCGGTCAACATGTTGTGTCATTGTTCTTGGTCAAGTACAAGGCATACCAATGATACAGATTTCAAAAGCAGCTATATTACTTAAGACTCATTGTATCAAAACTAATATATCAGTAAAAATCATATGAGATTTCAGTCAATATCCTGAAAGACATTAGGTGGCTACTTCGCAGTAAATCGTTAGAATTTGGGCACATAAATACCTTTGAAGCTCTGCAGTACTTGAGGATATGACTGGTTTTAGCACATTGGAAAATGATACTGGCAAAATCTGTAGTGACATAAATCAGACATTTAGATGAGAAGTGTATTCTCTTAATTAAAAACAAATTTACAATAAAATCTTTGATTTCTTGTTAAACTTGAGGTTGAAAGAGAAATTCTGAAATGGTAAAGAGGTACTTAGATTTCTTCCACAAAGATGAAAGTGGCTTGGATTTTAAGCCACAGAATCTGATGCTGCAAGTAGACTAGTAGGAATAAACTTTAATTTTAGTTGCGAGACATGTTAGACAGCTTTTATATCTCTGAGGAGCATTCAGAGGGGCATTGTGGCAGGCCTTGAAATACTATAGACCTCCAACGGTCATCACATTACTTGTTTCATAAGGTCAAACTTTACAACCCGGTTACTACCACAGATAATTCCTTCAGAGATATTTTATCTATTTCATCTTTCCTGTACATGAATATGAGAACTGCTTTTGCAGAATTACGGTTTGGAAAGATAGGCCGTATGAAAATTAATTTCTTAAAAAGTCACAAAAATATACTATTACATGTAGGCAGACATCAGTGATAACTGCAAATATTAAAAAAAAATAGTAAAAATAAATAAAAACCAAGCTAACTGTTGAGAGAGAAAGATAATTATGACTAAGAGTAAAAGAAAAAGAAACAGAAACCCGTGGATTATTAACTACTCAAGGAGAAACAGTGTCTTAGCATTCTGAACATTAAAATGTTTTTCTGTCATTCCATAGACTCAAAATCCAAAATAACAAGAAATATCAAAACTATATTGCAATAAGAAGCCCAGGAATGAACATAAATTGGTTACATGGCTCTGTGACTCCCCATGATAAAAAAGTATGACAAAGTCAAAAGGAAAAAAGTCAAGTAGGTTGTATTGACTCAGGGTGGTCTGAGACCTTCACTCACATAAACCTAGTTGAAAATGTGTAAGAGAAGCAGCAGGTGGAAGAAAGTAGAGTGAGAATAGGAAACCTGGTGGGGTTAGAAAGGGTGGATCTAAAGGTAAGTCTCCAAATTTTCACAGTAATTTCTCATCTGAATTATTCTATCAGAATCGCCAGATCTTTATATACTTCCATTGTTCCCTGAACACCACAATTTGGAATCATGCAATCCTAGGTTTGTATGAAAACCTCTGCTACTTCACATCTAATCCACATTCCTGCTCGGAGGGCTCCAGCCCTTGTGGTAGGAAGCTCACTGAACAGCAAGGGATGGGGTGTATGTTACTGGGTGCGCACACTGGAGGGTGCTAGTATTTAGAAAAGAGTATACTAATTGTGATGGGGTCTTCCCACGCAGGGAAATCGAAAGAGAAGATCTGAGGTTTTGTCACCCGGTTGCTGTAGGAGAGCAAGCTGTGACTGTGTGTCAGTACTCTGACTTTGCTTATCATCCAAGCTAGACAAAGATTAAGTAATTTTTTATGCTTATTCAAAAATTTGGAGTCAGATTATGATTTTCATTCCTTATATTACACATGCTTAATGTACCTATATGCAAGTCTGTATCTTATATCATTTTCCTATTAGTGTATTTGTCCTTGTTTACATGTGTATTTATTTGTGTTTTCCTCAGGCTATTTTGAATGTCATTGGGGAGTTAAAGACAACGTATGGCATGTTCTAAAGAAATGTAATAAAAGATAATACAGCATATTTCTTCCATGCCCAAGTATATTAATTCTTGCTTACATAAGAAAATACACAAAACAATTTGTAAACAAGGAATCATTCAGAATCAGATTATGCATGAATAGTGATATGCAGTCTCATCTCAGATATAAACAACAAAAAAATCTAGTTTAACTGCTAATGGTTTTAGGCAACATTTTTCTTTTTTAAAGGAAATTACTCAATGTAATTAAAACATGCTTTTTAAAATAAATTGATTAATTTAGATTTTGTTTTAAGATAAATAATCATAAATACTGTACTTAGCCCTAAAAGAGGTATAACTCTTTCACACATACTTGTCTTGGTGATGGAGTTTGACCTTGGCTTTATGACAGTCATGTCTGTTTTCTTTAAAAACTCTTTCTGGCTTTTATGGCTGCTTCTTTATCTGCAGTTCTGTTGGTCACTCTGCATCTGATTCAAAGCTTATCAATGGGGAAATTCTTACTAGCTTCACTGGGCTTTTGTATCAGGCTCTGTAGGTTTGATCCTTTTGCCCGTAAAGTTTATTGCAAAACTTCTACAGACTTCAGTGTCTCTTCTGACCAGGACTTTTGTATATCATTACGTGCATATGGTCATAGTTCATTTGTTCATTGACTTTTCCAAGTCTGTTGCACCAGAAATTTTTTCCACATAATGATAATTTTTTAAAAGGTGCAATTTCAAAAAAGTTGGGGAGTTTGCTTTTTTTGTGCACTAGTAACATATAATTTCTTCCCTGACTATAAGTTTTTAACTTTAATACCAGAGGATTAAAAAAAATAGCATTTATTTAGGTTACAGATTCAGTTTAAGTGTGTTAGTATAGAAAGAGAAATTTTTTTTTTCTCACGTGAATAAAGCTCCTTAAGTGTTTGCAGGATTGAGGTTTTAATTTGTAACCCTGATCTGGCTGCACGTACAATTCTAATAAAGTTTAATGAACATTATTAAAAGTTTATATGCAGGCAAATAGGGTTGCACATTTGGAGCAGTCATTACTACCCTCCAAAAGAGAAGTAGCTTGAGGTAGCTCCAATTTTCCATTCACAGAAATAGGGGCATCAGGACAGTAAGAAGGAGAATAGGATCCCCTCATCTTCCAACACAAACTGTCAGTATATTGGGTTTTTTAATGGGAACCAGAAATGCTTCTTTTGCAAAGTAAAATAAGAAAGAACATTCTGTACAATATTACTTCAAGTTTATACCTGAAGTATAATACATGTGCTGTAATAATGTTCAAATGCAGTAGTTTTAGAGTGCAGATAGAGAAATCTGACCAGTCGTCCCTGAAGAAACAGCTCGTTCACACTAGTGTACATAAGAAGGAACACAAACAAAATGCAGCTTCCCTGTTTTGCACTAAACCACATCGTGTAGCTGTTTCTCAATCACTGACTAATTTTGCTGCTCCAGTTGAGAAAATATTATCAATACTAGTAAAAGATTTTCACTGAAGCCAACTTAGCAGTACAGAAACAGTTTAGCTTCACCCCTTTGTGGCTTTGACTTATCTTTATCATACGTAACCTGGAACAAAATACTAGTGTAAGATTTGCTCAGCAGAAGTTATAAAAACTCAGGTAGTTATTCCTGTGAACTGGGTTCTACACCTGTGTCTTAAGACTGAATATCGGAGGCCAGAGGGCCTGATCTGGAAGAGATAATCATGTCAATAAGTTGATTTTTTTTAAAAATCTCATTGGTTCCAAGGGAGGTTAGTCCTGCAAATGAAGTTACTCATGTACTTAACTCTTTGCCAGATCAGGTATTGTAAACTCTCTGGGGGAGGACCCATGGTTTTTTTTATTTGTCTGTAAAGTGCCATGTATACCTATGGCACTGTATAAATAAATAATAATAATAGAAACAATAAAAACCATCTAGGGATTAAGCAGGCCTTTTAAAGAGGCCAAATGTTCTTCACATAAATCTTGGATCTAATTTGAGCTCTAATAAGCTCCATTTCCTGCTTTTCCAATATTTTTAAGCCGCATTGCAATAGCTATCTTTTTTTTTTTAACAGTTGTTTTAAGAGGGCCCTAAGGCAAGTATCTAATCAACCTAATGGAATTTTCCATGCAGTTAAGTGTTTTATTCAGCTCAAAACGTTGTCTTTGATTAGACTTCCCACCTTCCCTTTTGCCCTTTTACATTATTTTGGCAGGCTCTGCAGGTGTAAAAGCTCCATCTCCACTGCAGCTCCATCATGTGTGAAATAGCCTCACTGTGTGTGCCTGCTTGGTTGCCTCTGAGCTGTGGGAGAAAACTTCGGAGCAGCTCTACAGTTCCAGTCCCAGCTTTGGACTTGCCTGTGCTACGTTCTAGATGTACGACAGCCCTTTGTACAAGGTACTCAGGTCAGCTTTTAATTAGCTAACTTGTATCCTGCTAGTGACCACGTAGTACTGAATGCAGTATAGGCTAACTATCCTACAGTATTTGCCTGGAGTCTGGGATAGACTTTGTAGTCTTGTTGAACCCTAGTTGCCGTGCTTGTGCTGAGTCCGTACTAGATTAATTAAAGCTAGCTTATGTACGCCTGTGAGAATTACAGTCCTCTTAGATGGCAGCGTAGGTTTTTTCCTGTGGAATGTGGCCAGCTCAGGTGCTTTAAACAAACTTTTAGCCTTCCAAACTTTATTTTTCTTGGTTTTCTAGAATGAAAAGTGGTTTAAATCATATGAAGGTATAACTTATTACATGATGCTTAATATTTACCCACCTCATGAGGTGTTGTGAGGATTTTTAAAGTAATATTTATACAGAATTTTGAAGATGAAAAGCATTGCATAACTGATAATTATTATCTACGTTTATTTTCATGCCTCAATTGAAACATCTTTTTCTGTTTGTCAAAGATACTTAATGTTTCTTTTGCTTCTTTTTTTTTTAATTCCTGTGTTATTTAACTTTATATGAGATTTGGGGATATAATGTTGGAGAAGAAAGCTGCTGTACAGGTTATATTATACTGTGTCAGATGATTCGTCTCTTTTTTGTTTTTTGTCCCATGATGAACTGATGCTTTCATCAATCCAGTTTGCAACCAGAGGTTTATTCGTGCCAGAACAGAAGAATAGTTTGATTGTTCAGGAAATCAGCCAAGACTCAGAAGGCCTAGATTTTCTCCATTCTGATACAGGTTTCTTGTTTGACATTGGAAAAATCACTTAATTTCTTCATGTCTCAGCTGGCCATCTGTAAAGCAGAAATGGTGTTTCCCTACTGTGTACTTGGGTTGTAATATTACTTTTCTATATTAGGCAGTGTTCATAAGTGTGATAGGAGAACCAATATACTTCAAAAGGCATTGTTACTCTCCTGTGTGTGGATCACTCATAGGATCCAGTGACCTACAAAATGGATATCTGACCTGTATTTCAGAAATACATACTAATTTAACTCTCAATTAACTAAAGAAGACAGTTTCTATCTTCTTTAGAGAGAATCAGTAAACAATCTTTTCAAGATAATTAATAGGCATATCTCCAAGGTCTCTGTCAATATCTGCTTACAAAAAAGAAGATATATACAGTATTTATGGTTTGGCCTCCAGAAAAACTATGATGAAGTTGTTTCTGTGAATTTTACTTTGGATACACATTTCTGCAATGTTGTGTCAGATACAAGCAGTCATTTCCTTCTGTTATCTGGAGTCCACTTGTTCTTGCCATGATATGCAAAGGCATATCTTCTGCGGAATGACATGTAATATTCTTTGCTCCTGATGGACCATATATTGGTAATCAGATATGGGGACATACGTGTCCATTCACCTTTCTAGGAGGAGGCTGTTATATTCAAGTTATTCCCTACTGTAAGTAGTAGGGGAAAAATATGAAGACATCATACAACATATGATCAGACAAAGGCTTCTAAACATAAACAGTCATGCTTTTATTAGTTTCTTGATCAGCCTGCAATGCTGAAAATGTGGGTAAGATGGAGATCAAAATTTATCATATTTTAATTGAATTCAGTTATGCTTTTCAAATGGTTCCTCTATCCCAGTGGGAATGATCCACGGCAAGATAATGTTACTTAATAGTTTTATTTCTAAAATGCACCTTCTTTTCTCTGTGCATGCAAGTGCTTTACAGCTCAATAAAAACCATTGTGAAACAGACACTAAAACATTATCCTAAAAATCATTTTACTTTCCACCTTAAATGTAGCCATTAAAGTAATAAAAGGAGGTCTACTACACAAGGAAAAAATGAAAAACAGGAAAGTTTATATGTGGGGATAACAGATCATTCTAATCATGTTGAAGTTTCTGTCAGTTGCAGTTTCACTATCTTGAAATTGTACTAGATAGACTCAGATCCAACATTTCCCACTGAAAAAAGGTTGGTTGCTTGAAGAGGCAGACATTTTCTGAATGTATTAATTTGGAAGAATGAAGATGAAGTTATAACCTATGAAAGGCTATGAACTCTTTATACTTTGGCAGCTGTTAATGTTCAAAAAATTAAATTTATTATTATTGGAAGCTGATCCAGCAGCGTCATTGTATTCCTGTCCAGTTCTGATGGTCCTCCCCTGTACATCCAATACTGAAGGTGAAATGTGTGCTTCAGCATAGGCAAGGGAATTTCTGTATGTACAGGCAGGAATTCATCCTTACTTTTTCAATTTACCTTGCTTTTCTAGTTAATATAAGAGATGTAAAGGAGTAATAGAATGTTTTTCTTTTTGTGACCCATTTGTATGCAGAATGTAAACTGCTCTAGGTTAGCTCTAGGTTATTTATTAAGTTTATTCTAGAATAATATCTCAACAGATACTATGCGTTTGTATCTTATTGCCTTCACTGGAGATATTTGTCCTCTTAACATTTGCTTAGAGGAGTTCCATCTCATGTACAGTATTAATAAGACAGGTTTTGAAGGTTTTATTAAGATTCTTTTACAAGCTGCTACTTGTTTCCTATCTATCCCCAGACTTCTCAGAGACTGGCTGGTACTTGATTAGGCTGTCTCACCATTCTTTTTTTTAACACGGCTGTGTGTATCCTCATAGACACCCCACTCTGATCTAAAACTTACTTCTAAAATCTTATTTTCAAGGTTTCTAAAAGCATGATGCAAAATCTGTATTTCCTGTAAGTTTGAGATCAGGAAAGTGGAGTTTTCAGAATCCTACTGTGAATCAAATAATTATTTCTTGTGATCATAGTACATGATGTACGCTCATACAAATATTCTTCTCAGATGTCACTACAAATGAGTTTGGCAAATATTTTTAACCTTTAGACATTACTTTCTTTGTGTCCTGCTTCCTCCTGGTTTTATTCACTTTCTAACAGTATTTTAGCAGGTTTTTTGCCGCAGCAGCTGTTAAGGTAATATTGTAGAATGTATTTTCAGCTCTAAAAGTCTTCAGTTGCAATTATTCTCCTCAGAAACATCATTCCGTACATATATATGTGTGTATGTATGTACATGCACATATGCATACACACACACACATATGTATACCCATATAAACAGAGACAATCAATGGCCATAACTCCACTATATGATCCTCTGCATTTGGTCAAACTAGCTAGGGGACCTGCTTGTAATCAAGAACTATCTGTTTAGAATAAATGCGCCTCAAGAATTAACAATTCATTCATGACTGGTCTGAAATACAGTTTTAGACTACATCCAGAAAATTTGTATGTTCAGCTTTCTCTTACAAAAAGAGGTATTGACAGACAAATTTTGTCACACTATGAAAGAGGCACTCAAAAAGAAAGCTTGGAAATTGTGTCCTGCAATCACTATTTTTACAGATAGAAATAATAGATTATGTTAAAATGACTAGCACTATGGCAGTAGATCTGCACATCAAATAGTGTTCCCTTAGCTGATGGTAGCACTGACTTCTTACAGAAACCTGTTTTCTATAAATTATGTACCAATTTGCAATACAAAGAACACCAATGTATTTTATTGTATTTTGATATCTACTGGCTTGTGACAGATGTATTTTTTTAAACCTGTACATTGCTATCATTAAGCTGCCTAAAGACTTGCTTTTCAACTGAAGCTTCTACAGAGCTGCAAAAGATGAAAATGCCTCAAAAATTAATTTGTTTGCCATTCACAGTGTGTGGTGATGCAGGAATCATACGACAGTACTGTGAAATCTTGAGTAAGGAAAAGTAGCTCCCTTCTAAAATTCTTTTTCCTAAAACTTGAAGCTAAAATTTCTTGTGTGAGAACTCATAAAAATATTAGTCAAAAGTCACTGAGAAATGAATAGTCAAAAACTGAGGTGTTGAACAGAGCCCTGATTAGCTTAATTTTAATTGTAGGTTTGGCAGTTATTAAACTTTCAGAAAAGACACCTAGAAATAAAAAAGCAAGGTAGTAAAATCTCAGTATTACAGAACCAAACATGTACTTACTGAACATGAAAGTGAATGTTATCATGCCAGGTAGATCTTGGAGTTAAAGGGTTGTATGTAACTCTGGATGGTTAGCAGGAGACAAGAAGATGTCAGGAAGTTATTTCCTATAGGTTAATGGTTGTGTGGTTAAATTGCTCAGTTTCAGTACATTGGTAAGTATTTTGATGAGTTTGCCATCCATGAGTCCAGAACGGCCATGTGGGAGTCCTGGTAAACAATGCTTTGAGCAGAGATCAAGCTGAAGCAATGAATCCACTGAAGGATCGTTTTGGTCCCAGAAGCCCCAGGAGTTGTCTGTAGTCACTGCCTGGAGTGGTACCTCATTTGAATGTTTCAAAACTAAGAATGCTTTCCTAGTGTGAAAAATCTTCACACATAACCCTAAATTTGTTTTCTCCCCTTCATTGATGGAAGTCTTCCATTAGCTTCCACTCTGTTTGTCACCTTGGCATCACTTGTGCTTGTGATCCTTTTTCATACTTCTCCACATATCATCTTTTTCATTACAGAAATGCACTCTGCTCAAGGAATTCAAGTCAAGCACTCCCAAACATTAAAGGTATTTGAAAGCGAAACCCAACTCTGCATCTAAATTTTACAGTCCTTAAAGAGAATAGAAACAAAATGCATGGGTGACACGTTGGCTCAGTAACATGATGAGCAAATTTCTAGTTGAGTTCAGCAGGGCAGATTTGCATCCAAAATATCAACAGCTCTAGCCACCAGCAGGTTTTGAAATAAGAAGCTGGATGTGAATCCTGCTTTATTAATTTCTGTTGACAAGTGAATTTAACTTTGCAAAGTGTTTTCTGCTTACATTTTATTTAGTTACTGTCCCAACTCAATTTAGCTTTCCTAAAACAATCTGAGAATTTAAATGAGTTTCCTGTCCACACATATTTGTAATTTTTGTACTACTCATTTCTTTTTGATAGCACATTGTTTTATTCTTTCAGTCTTAAAAAAAAAGAAAGAGAAAAGAAAAACCTGCCACAAAAGTGAAATTTTTTTATTGCATTTCATTTTAAGTCATCTTTTTAAAGATCTGTCATTTATACAATGACAAGAAAACTTTCTAAATTGGAACTAATTTATGAATTCCTTCTTTTTGGCATAATGTCACTTTGCAAGTTAAAATGATAATGACTGGAAAGATCAAATATGTTTATCTAAAAAAAGAAGAAGGGTTTTAAGAGTTTGCTCTCATTAGAAATCTTTGCAAACTCTGTACACAGCAGGCATTATAGATTTTTTGAGTGCAAAAATCCTTTAGGTTAAGAAAAAGCTGTATCTGAGAAAGGTAAAGTTTGAAGACAGCTCAGAATCCCTCTGTCTAACAACTACAGATGGGTGAAATATCTGTTTTTCACTTATGTGATTGTTAGAATGAAACTTGATTTTGTTGCCAAACCAACCCTTCAGAGTACTCCATATATGTGAGTGGATTCTTCCTACTCACCCTTCCATTTATGTGCAATCCTTTGATTGCACAAATATTCACAAAACAGTGTAGTACCTGGCACTCTATGGGATGAGGGGTTACAGCACCGAGATGCGCAACCGAGTCTTTGCAACCACTAAAGGAAGATTATGTGTTGTTTTTTAATAACTTCTCCCTTGTAACAGTGATTTAGGAATATGCATCCAAATGGCTTAGAGTGGAACTTCAGTACACTGGAAAACTTTCTGACCTCTGTCTTTTCATTACAAGGATTGTGATGCTAAGGAAACAACTAAGCTGTAGCAAATGAAGTAGAATTAATACCATTATGCTCACAATATGCCCATTGCCTGGGGGGAATGCTGTCGACTGATCTAATAATACCAGAATTGCATCCTCACACCGATGTAAAATGCATCCATATGTTTCTTATCAAGACCACTGGTGGCCCAAGTCCTTGATCCAGGCAAGTAATAGTCTTTAAAGCTGTACAGAAGAAAAGTTTCATTTGGTGCTGTTGCTGTGCCCTGTGCTATTGCTTCCTCTTACACCTCTGAATTTCTTGTTACTACCAGTAATGTTGGCATTTCATGATCTGTTCTTTCTTCCAAGATGTCAGTTTGTATTTTTATCCTGTTTTAATCTCTCATGATATGCTCTTCACCAATGAAGTGTTTAAAAGTAGTACAAAGAAGGTATTAGTCTGTGATATAAAAAGGAAGAAATATGTTTCCCCCACTCATTTTCTTTCAGTGAAGGTATAAGTATTTTTAAAGCAAGTACTTAAAAATAATTATGAAAGAATTTTGAAAATACTACAAAAATGTCATATGAGGTTTTCTAATGCTTTGTCTAGGCACACTGGATTCAATGCAGATTTCAGACTGCAAGTGAATAAGGAAACAATTTCTACCTTATATTACCAAAAATAGATGTCGAATGGGCTAGTAGTTTCACCTTAATCTCATTTTAACTATAGCTTTCACACTAAAAAAAAATCCTTCTATCGTCTGATGCAAAAGCATACAAAGATTAGAAACAGAAATATAAATACGAATAAGATTTAAAAATATTCAGACTACATTGTTTCCTATTTAAATCACTCTGAGGATTGTTTTTCTCCTTTGAGATTATGGAGAAAGTTCCTATCCAGGGTTTTCCTTTGACACCATGTACATCTGATCATTGTGTCACTGAAGGAGATCTCACAGTTGACCGGTGATCTCTGAATGTCTGTCTTATTCTCAGAAGCTTCCACTGTCATGCCCTGATTGTGCTACTTTCATTGACTAAACACAGTTTTTCAGTATCAGTTGTTTTGGACATGCTGAAAAAAAAATTAGTGAATTTGTATCTTAGTCACAATATAACCCGGAGAGAAATAAGTATGCTTTGTCTTTTTGTCTCTAGAATAATTCGGGGTTTTTTCATCCTTTATATGCAAAATTTCTAAGGCAGTTCAAGTGTGATATGGGACAAAAGCCATCCTTTATGTGCAGTACTCACACTGATACTACTGAAGCATACAATTCAGTACTGTTCTTCATTTTATACTCGGCATCTTGAAGACGAAAGCATAAGTAGGAAGACTACAATTAGATGACGTGCCCATGAGCTGTTATACAAAGCTTCAAATCACTAGTGAAATATGAAAAGTGAACACAAGAGCAGGTGCTGCAGCTGGCTGGCATAAAAAAAGAAGTTTCATTTCTGTCACATATTTGAAGCACAAGAAAATGGGAGTGTCTGTGATCAACAACAGATTAAAAGCCTTTTCAAAGAAAATAAGTGATCCAAAGCTATCTGGATGCTATCCAGATTTCTTTGGAAGTGCTCTAATATGAGGATAATTGAAAGCCAATCTCTGGATCAAGATTTAATGTTAATCTTTATTCTGAGACCAGAAATATATCCTATCACTGTACATTAGCTGTCACATTTATAGGATCATGTCCTTGACTTAAGTGCTTTACTTCAAATTCTTTTATTTCAAAGATAGTTTGAGAAACGTTGAGATGCACTGAGGTGCATGCTGCTAAGAATCCATAGTGTTTGTGCAACATATTCACAAGATTTTTCATGAAGCAGAGAGACTGTAAAAGGTGACTATACAAAATATTCCTGAACTAGATTGTGTCAGTCCATTATCTGTAGATGTGGGTAAAGATGTCCTTGAAATTCTGTGTTTAGAACTATTTAAGTCCTTTGTAGATGGTGGTGGGGCAGCATTTAGCTTTTTTATGAAATCCAACAAAAATACAATTTACACCAGCTATATCAGAGATAAATTTTGATTAATCTTTTCTATTCAATTTAAAAAATGTATTAGGCTAGTTAACAACAAGACATATAGGACTGTGAAAACTGAGTTCCAGCTCCATTTTGAGAACGGAATCCTGTTCCCTTTCCTTTCTGCCTCTCTCCATATAGAGAGAGCTGGAGCATTATTTAAGAGACAGTACAAGGACTGTGCTATTGTTACAAGCATTCAATTTGTAGAGGCATGACAGGGTGCAAGAAGAATTAGTTCATGGTTCTTTCTCCTTCCTTACTCATAAGAAGGAAATGTGGTAGAAAAGTCATGACACTGTTCTAGAAAGACCATCTTGGTGTATTTTTTCTGATTTTCAAGAAGGAGGAAGAATAATAGAGATCTGAAGTCTTGAACAGTTCCTTCTTGCTACAAGAATTATCTTTATATTTATTATATTTCCTTCATAGAAAGTCCAGTATCTGACTACAAGTGATCACAGAAAAAGGTTTGGCTGAAGACATACCTGGATATTGCTTGGTGTGAATGTTGAGTTACTGCAATGATGTCAGGGTGGAATCGCACCAATGTGCCTGAGGAAAGGGTTTTGGCCAACTTTTTTCTTTAGATACATGAATATAATTTTCAGTGAAAGCTTTAGAATTCTTCTCTGTGATGACCAGTCCTTTTCTTTTGGATGCAGTGTGTCTGTCAGGCAAGTGTTAAAAATAGTAATTTTGAAATGTTCTGCCCCCAACTTGTACTATTGCCATTGTATTGTGATATTGCCATATTGTAGTATTGTAATATTGACCACTTACCTGGTTTTACCTCTCTCTTTCTTCTGTTTGAGCTATCTATTTATCTTGACCAATCTTTGAGCATGGACACTAAGGAGGGAGGCTCTGGATATTATTTTAATATGAATTCTTCGGATTTAGCATGGGTTCAATTTCTTTCTGCAGTACCAGTGTATATCTGCCTACTATGGTCAAGTGCTGTTTTGAATGGATTTCCAAAGGAAACTCTGCCAGAGTCATAGCTTGTTGGATGCAGTTATAAATGGAACTTCCAGTGGAATCACCCAGCTGGTTAAAGGTTAAAGAGCCTTGGTCAAGCTGCCAAACCCTGGTACTTAACAGCAGAAAGTTTTAAGATTATTTTTCTTCTGTTCCTTTTTGCTTTTAAAGAAACATAGCTTAGCAAAAGTCTGTCATAGCCTGGGAGGTTTGTGCAGACAGAAGGTAGTTGGCAAATGGAATTATGTGCAGAAAGGCTTTAATCCCTGCAGCCCTTATATAAGAACATCTGCTTGAATTACAGGCCATACATAAATTGTGTGTGTGCTTGTTTTTGTTACAGATCCTTCCCCTCCACCCTCTCCTTCCCACATCTTATATGATACAATGCAAAAAAAAACCCCAAAAAACCCTAATTAGTACTTCCAGCCCCCCCATTAGTGAAACTTGATATGTTTACTAAAAAAATAATTACGACATTCCATTCATAAATCTTTAGCAGTGTCAGCATTATACTGATGGAATTATGATGTCCCAGTACAAATTGTCTGACCTGCTTTATGTTCCCCAGCACATAATTAAGGTGGCGGTGTGTTAAAGGAAGTAATTTTGTTCAAAGCTTTGGCACCAGCCGTGCAATGTCTTTTGCTCGTATTACTAACAGTTACCAGTCAATGTAAGGAACTGCACCATGTTTGACTCTGAGACTAGACATATTCTTGCAGCTCTGAGCACAAGGCTTTGAGCAACACATGCAAAATTAAAAACAATGTTCTGTGCAGTGACTTTGTCAGGATTTGAGTCTTACTCTCTTGAGGATTTGAGTGAGCAAATAAATTAATGAACAATGACAAGAAAAGCTTAAAAACAACAAGCTTTAAATTTTTTTCACAGATATTTTGAAACATAGCTTGTTTCCTTTCTTTGTAATCTTTGAAATTTCTTGCTCTGTTCTTTGAAGATAGAAGTTTTAAGAGAGTCTCTAGCAGGCTGTTGAAACTCTGTTAGCAAATTTAATTTTATTGTCAGAGTGCATCTTCTTAATATTGATTCTAGAGGATCATAGTAGTGTACGTTTCTGAGAAAATACCAGTGGCAATATTGGATCCTGATCCCACAAACAGCTAAGAATGTGTCCCTCACTGAAGTTCCTGAGGAATCACATTGACATTGAGAAACAGTGTTTTTTTACAATTCAGTCATACAAATGTCTTCCTTGCCATTTGCAGTCACTGATGAGGTCCCCAAACCTGTTGACTGTAAGTTTGGTCTGAGCTTTTGTAGAATCATATTTTGTGAGCCTTTCTTGTATGTTCTTCAGTGACTTGCAGGCGCAACTCTTTTGATAAAAAAAGTTGATAAAATGTTGATTAAAATGTTGATAAAATGCATAATTACGAACAAGATAAATGTGATTAAATGTATTTTCTTTATCCCTGTGAAGCACTCAGGCTTGGGCGAATGATAGGGAAATTGCTACTGTTAGTTTAACTTAGGAATTGAAATACCTAGTACCTTGAAGACTGTGAAATTCCCTCTTGACTTAACTGTGATTTAGAGCATACCTGTAATGAAGACCTCCTTTTTTTTTTTTTAATTCAGTAGAAAAAACTTCTGCTTTATTTAATTTATTTTCTTTGACATGTCAAAGGAAGTGATATTGATGATGATTAATTGTAGAATCAGCAAAATAACTCCAGTGCAAAGGATTAATAATAGTAGCATGGATATGGCTCATTATAAACTGCAGTAGTTTATTGCTTAAAAAAAACTTTTAAATTTACATTGCATTACATAAAATATTTACATTTGTTGAAAGGAAGAAATAGTCAGCTCTGTGTCTAGAAGCATGTGCTCATATTTGAGCATGGCTGAAACTTCCCCCTTAAAGTCAGGAGAACATTTCATCCAAGGTTAGCCTTAAATTGTCTTTCCAGCCTGTTACATAGTCTGAGTGTACACACTCCCATGCCATCATTTATATTGAATCTGTCATTTTTTTATATAACATTCTTTTAAGATTTCAGTAAAGCTTGTAAGACATATTTTGAGATCACTGGATCTTCAACACATTCAAAACAGATTAATAACCCAAAATATAAATTTTAAAGAAATTTCCCTGTTGTGAGATGGTACGGTACTGGCCTTTCTGCTCTGTTCTCTAAATGAAAACACACTGACTAAAAGACTATAGAGATTCCTTGAAACTTGTATTGTTCATTTCAGTTGATCTGAATGATACAGGCATTTCATTTCAGCATGCTTTTCTACTGTTGATTCAAACCTACAGCTAAGGCTCCTAAATAAATCACACATCTAAACATGTAGAAATGAATTATTGAAAATTCTGAATTTTAATCATCTTATACCAATGTCAGCCTGTTTTTTTAAGTCTCTTGCTTCTGAGGTCTAGGAAATATGTCATTAGACAGATTGTCTTGTGTGGTCAAAATTAGCTGTTATTCTTTCCTGTAAAATATTAATTGCTGATAATTTCCATGCAAATACACTAGGAATTATTAATTGCATTGCAATGACTTGGCTGTTTATAGCCTGTAAATTGAAGCATTAGGTGTATGTAAATATCTTGACTATAGTGGGAAATGGAAAGACACTGCTTAGTAATAAAAGCTGTCTTATTCAATTAGCAGAATGTTACATATCCTATTTCCTTCTAAACACCATAGGGTCTCCTAAACATTCACAGGGTTGGTGTTGACTAAGCAGTCTTGCATTGCAGCTTACAGCAAGCCTTGTACTTAAAATTACCATTTGAAATAAAATAGAACAAAAATTTTACTGAGCATAAGTAGGGCTGTGGCTAAAGCTATTTGAAAATCAAAGCTGGGGGTGGGGGAAATCAGGGTAGCATTTATTTCTGAACAAAGAAGTTTCGGAGTGGCTGAAACTATTTGACAAATAGTCTGAGTAGAAACAAAACTGACAAAAACGTTTCAACACAATGTTGAAATGCTTCATTTTGAAAATGTCAGAATGAACTGTTTTGACGTTTCGAAATGTTTTGGTTTTGTGCATTGTAATGGAAGCCAAGGAAATAAAAGGCTAAGTTCACAGAACTACTTGAGGGCTGTGTCCTCTTACCAAATAAATACCGGAGATGCTTTGACTCAAGCACATCTCAGTCTTCCTGCCTTCTAAGAGAGTGCCCTCACCCTTCCACAAGACGATGTGTACTCTGATTCTCATCTTCTTGATGATGATCCATTTGCATGGTTGACTTGTGTATCATTGAGCGGAGGAATCATTCTCACATCCTAGTAGTTCGAACATGTGCTAGGAAGGCAGAAAAGCCTGAATTTCTGCCTGTGCACTGTGAATCCAGCAGAGACTGAAGTTTAACCAAGGACTTGGATGTCTCAAGGAACTGTATTACCCCCGTGGCATCAGCTACTTTGCGGTGAAACACCCTTAGTCGCCTTTTTTGGGTGGAGTATTTAAATGTTATTTGCTGCAGGGAATGGAATTCGTCATAAACTATATTTGGAGTATCTTTGGGTAATAATCCTTGGGTATCTAATTTTTTTTTTCCCTTTCTTTTTCTTAGTTTCCCCAAATTAAACTTTCTTTATAAGAAGATTTTTTTATAATTTGTTTCACTTCTGTTTTTTTTTTTTTTTTAACTAGTCATCTGACAAGAAAAAGTAATCAGTATTTTCACATTCCTTCTCCAGTCGATTAAATCGTCAAAAATAACGATGTAACAAGATTCCATATTTGGACTGATGAAAGTTGCTGGAATGTGTCAAGGATCAGAATTTATCTTTACATCTATTAGGTTGCTGTCTCAATAGGTGTAAATCAGCATAGCTCCATTCATGTCAGTAAGGTGTGCTGTTTTATACTAAGCAGGGGATTGACTCACTATATTTTGACTTATATTAGGTAAATTATGAATCGGTGTGCTAATGGGTTTGCTTTTTCCCCACTAATTTTAGTAAGTCCTTACATGCTGTTATGCGTCTGCTTATCTAAAGACACATATCTAGTTTCATTGACTCAAATGACATATTCATAAACATAAGGTAATTAATGCTGTAAGTTTCCAGAAGACTGAGATCTAGGATTATAAGTCTGGTACATTCTGAGAAATAATAATGTCTGTGCTATATATATTTGTGTGTGTGTTTGTGTGCATGTACAAGTATACACCTTTCCACCTCACAATTGAACAAGACAGAAAAAAGCAAACTTAGCTTAAAGAATTTATATTAGTCTCCATTCAAACAGTAGTATAAACCTTTCATGTCACTAGTTCCTATGGGCATAAGGAAACAGCTGTAAGGATCTTATTTAACTTTTTTCAGAGTATTGTTGTCATCTACAACTGCATAACTGAACTTGTAGATGACAACAATACCCTGAAAAAAGTCAGAGTAGCCATGGTGCATAAGGCCATGAAGAGCAGGCCTAACCACTTACATAGTGCTAAGAGTTCTAAATCCTCCTGTTTTCAACCCCATTGATGATAGCATTGTACATATGCCTGATTAAATTTTAAATATAAGTCATGGTTCAGATTAAGATAAAAATGGGCTTTTCTGAATCAAGACCTCTTAACTGCTCTTCCAAAGTCCAATAAATTCAGAATACATTGGATTGTTTTCACTGTACTTAAAGCTCAGGCCTTTAAATACATGTTTAGGGAAAACTGTTTTTTATTCAGTCAAAAGCGTATAATATGAGACCTTTTCGTACTGAGATAGTCCTGTTAAATTATAACCTATTACAAGGTTACACAATTAAAGCACAGGCTCTGACCTCTTTCTGTAATACAAACAGGGAGTCAGATTTAGGAGCATGAAGATGTAAGTTAGTACCTCCAAGGACTGTCACAGGAATTTACTTAAGCCCCTCTCAAACATCACTAGATGTGCCTTTTGAGCCTAGATAGTCTTGTAATTTTGGGTCCCACCCTCTATAAATCTAGTGAATAAGTTAGTTTTCTCAGTAAGATATGTACATATATATCCAGGGCATATATTGTGGATCATACATTTTTCTCAAGCTACAGTAGATTCCTGGCAGCATATATACATATAAAAAAAAAATGAGTAATCAGTCTAATAGAAACAAATGGGGAACTCCAGCCAATCCCAGTTTGAAGTCCTTTGCTGGTATATTTATCATATCCAGGTGTTTTAGTAGAAATTGAGAGATTTATACAGTAAATTATTTCATAGCTTTTTCCTGTTTGACTGAGTGCATTTATGCATGAGAAGTTAATTTATGTTCTTAACAAGTTTGCACACACAGAAATACTTTTTGTATATAAAATAAAATGCCTCTTTAAGAAAGTAAGTCAAGCCTATACTTCTAGTACAAATCTTTGTTCAACTCAGTTTTGTATTAATTGTAAATATTATGCATAAATATGTAAGCCAATTATGAGATTTTTATGAGAAGATAACATATTATTCCTAGGCAAAGTATTAATTCAAATTTCTCTTGTTTTTCGCTAACGAATTTATTGTTGCTTTTTAGTGGGTTTTGTGACAGACTTTTTTTTATATACTTCAACAATACCATGTGATTGAAATCAGCAGTACTGTTGAAATGAGGATATATCTAGAGGAGCATGGTATTACATTCATAGTATTTCTTCTCCTTCCACTTGAAGTCAGAAGTCAGTGTATAAGATATTTTTAAATTTTTTTTTGAGTAAGAGAAAGGCATGTCACTGGGAGAATTTAATGTACTAAATTAAACAGTAGTCAGAAATGTAAGGATATGGGGTTTTCTTGCTTCAAAACGTAATATAAAATAAATATTTAGTCTTGATTCTAAAGACTGTCACTGTACTGCATAATATGCATGAATAAGATCTGAATTTTCATCAAAGTGTTTTTTATTCAATATTTGACTAGGTATTGCTGGCTCTTACAGTGGTACAAAGCCCACTAAGACCAATGGAAAGATTTGTATCAACTTCAGGCCAAACCTTACATTGGCAAAAGTAGCCAATCATATGCCATTAGCAGTATTGTTCACACATACGAAGTTTTAGACTTTATTTTAGTAAGATGTATTGGGGCTGATGTAAGACAATGCCATATTTGTTGTTTGGTAGGCAGTGGCTCGTGTATGGACATTATTTGAAAAGGCAGAAACAGACCTCAATTTCAACTTTGATATAGATTTGTCCCTGAAAAATAGAAATGTCTTGATGCTCAGGACCTGCCTTGACATCCAGTTCTGTGTTAGTTTGGGGGGCTTTTTAATTCTGTTTTCCGTGGATCTTTGTGCACTATCTTCTACTGGCTGTTGCCAGCTGCTTTGTGAAAATTGAATTCAGCCAAATGACTGCAGGTGACATATTGTGAAAAACCTGTCCATGGTTGTTCTCATCAGCCTTTGAGTCAGTCCTTACTTGCGTGCTGTTGTGAGTGCAGACCTGGTGTGAGTTGGGAGTACTTGGACTGCTATCTTTAGGGCACTGGGCTGTGACTCAGTTCTGCTTGGTTTGATTCCTGGATCATCCAGTGTGTCCATGGCAGATCACTCTGGTAACTGTGAGCTTCCCCCCATAAGACTGCAGCAGCACTTTCCTGTCTCTCAGCAGGGTTATGAAGACAAAAATCAGTTCATGATAGCAAGGTGTTTAATTTCTACTCTGCTGAGGAGCTTAAAAACACTTCACATAGGTAACTCAGCCTCTTCTTACCTATGAAAGAGCACTGATAAGTTGGTGCTTAAACTTCTTCCCTTTTCTCTGCGTCCAAATCTGGGAAAATTCAGTAACAGTTTTGTATGCTAACTCCTAACTTTAGGCCATTGAAGCAACACATCAACAGGAGGCCAAGACCAAAATATGGATATGTCACAAATCCATGCACTTTGAAGGCAATAACATAGACAAAATAGGAAAGATGTTGAGCTTTGTGTGGGCTGTTATTATATAGTTTTAAGTCATTCCAGATCAGTATCTTCTATTGTTTCTTCTGCATATAGGAAAAAATCATATTTTTGTGTGACATCATAAAATATAAAGTATCTAAGAACTTCTGGGATCTTGTGAATCAGTTTGAAAATATCACAGACAATCAGCAAGCTGACTCAGTGCTTCTGGTCATTTTCTTCTGATTCCGTATTCCAGAAAAACCCAACAGGTACATACCACATATGGATAGGAAAATATTAGATGCGGTTCTTTGGTCTGTGATTTTGCAGGAATGCAGAGTAGCTAATTAGTATGGATGTCTCGAGCAGAAAGATTTCTAAAGCTCGTTATAGTTTAGTGATACCTTTGGAAAGGCAAGTGCTGGCCTAAGCATCTTTCAGATGCACTTTCCACACAGGAGAGTTCTGAAATGCGTAAGCAATGGGAGGCTTGCACTGTTCCTGTCTACCTTCACTCTCAGGATTTGTCAGTGTGGCATTGTCTACAGCCACTGACTCTATACAGTTTTTGGATAAAGTTTAGTCCCATTCCCCCCAGCCCCTAGCCAGGTGCAGAACTTATATACAACCTCCTGGCCTTGAGGCAGGAATGCTTCCCGGGGAGCTATCCTGACACTATAGTACATCCTGCCATGAGTTTTAACATTACTAGAGACATTTTTTCCCCCAAAGGAAATAATGACTTGCAGTAACACAGCTTGTTGTGAGATCTAGTTGGAAATCCAAACATGTGGCAATTTATGAGTGTCAGCAGATTTTTTTTTTTTTACTTGTGTGGCAATACGTGCTGTGCGTTAGATGTTGGAATCTGACCCTTCAGCTTTGCCACAGTGGTGTCCCAGGAAAACCATGTAGAGTTGCCTCTACTCTCTTTTCTTTTTACTTTCTTTCCCTTAGTATACTACAATATAGTTTACCTATAAAGCAATTTGTATATGTTCTGCCTGTAGATTGTTTTTCACAATCTGAAATCCTGCCTAAGGCCTTTTTATTTTATCTGATCAGGCCTTTTTATTTTATCTGATCAGTCCATTTTGCTCTTTTTTTTTTTTTTTTTTTTTACCTTTCATGCTTTCTTTTTATGGAATTCTTGACTAACTGAATTAGGGCTGTAAAGAATTAAGTAAGAGGCAGAAAATGGTGAATGTCAAAAATTTATTTTTTCTTTCTCCCCCCAATCTTGTATTAATTAGTATTTTTTAATAAGAAGAATTTTTTTCCTACAAAAGATGAAACTCATATTCTAAAATCCAATTTGAATACCTGCATTCTGCCTAACTGGAACTGAAAGCAATATAGTTCTCATACTGTTTCAAGACAAAACAGTCTTTGCATTCATCCTTGAAAAAGTGAAACAGGGTTTCTGGTTATTACTATTAAGAACAGCATAAATAAACGTGAGCACACTGCTGTGTAATGTTCAAGTAGAAAATAATCTTGTAACAGACTGCCTTGTCTGAAACTTGGGTTTGGCATGTTTAGCATGTTTTACATCATCAGTTTCTGTTACAGCTGTTGGCACTAGCCTGCAACATGATTGAGAGGTTTTGATGACCTCAGCTTCTGCAGTTTATTAAGTCATCCAAACAAATAAAGAGGCTCTGTCAAGTAGCTGGCTTCCAACATCTGCCTTACCTGTATATTGTTATGGTCTAGTATAATTGTAATTTGAATTTTAAGTGTCTGTCAGTGAGGAATGGAGAAGAGAAAGCTACTGTTCTGTGGCTGAAAGGAAACGGAAAAAGACAGGAGCCTTGGCTACCGTCTTTACTGAATACACAATGAAGGGGTAAGAAAACAGTCTTTTTATGACCTCAAGATTTGGTCATATTAATAAAATAAGTTAGTTTTCATTCTGAAGGTCAGTAGCAATCTATTACTATTATTACAGGTATTTCTAAAACTGCATAGCGAGGCAGGAACACATCTGTATTGCATCAACTGCAAGAAACAGTGTGAAAGAGAAATGTATTTATCTGAAGGAAGCAGATTGGTTTTTTGAAAGTACATCTCCTTGGGCCAGTGGCATATCTAGTGACTCCTAGTTCTCTGCTAGTATCCAGGTGGTTTTGTGTTGCAGAGAGAACAATGCCATTTTTAAATCAGTTGATTATTTCTTCAGAATTGGAGATTTTCAGAGAGCTTTTTCATCAGTTCTCTGTTGAGATAGGACTGGTAGGGTTAGAACACATATGATAAATTACAAAACTTGAAAACTCAAAGGCTTTATTTTTTCCAAATTAGATGGCACTCTTTGGCTTTCATATGGAAATCCATGTGGTGTGGTGGTAAAACTGATCGTTTAAGCTAGGTTGAAATTAGAGTGAAAACAGCTTTCCCGTTGGTATTTCAAAACATCTGTCAGGCAAGTAGGCTTTGGCACAACAGGAAAAAGAGAATACCAAAGCAACATTAAGCAACTCTAGTGATCCCCAAAACCCTATTAAAGCAGAAGTCAGTAAGATTTACCACAGTGGAAAGTCTGTACCCAGTCTCCATTCCCCCATGCATGTGTTGCTTGGAAGTGACTGTGTGCGGCTGCACCACCTGGAATGATCCCCTGTGCCTGGCTCTCAGGCCTAACTCTGCTATTTGAAATCGGACAATGCTGAAGATGAGCTTCAGTGGGCAGGAAAATATTTGCAGACTAAATACTCCTATTTCCTTTTTCCTTTGGAAACTATAACATAGCACATAAGGCCTTGTAGGTGCTAGGACAAGCCGACTCTTATGTTTTCAGAGAAAAAATACCTGAAGTCAACAGCAAGAACTTCATAAAGGCTATGGAGACTCAGTGAGTGGAGGCAAAAGCAGGCTAGAACTTAGTATGGCCTCTAACTTTGTGTGGTGGCTCTGTGGCAGTGTCACTACCTGAAGTATACAATGTCATATCTTCCTTGGAGAAGGTCCAGCTCACCTGGATTATCAGATGTTGACCCTAGGAGGCTATGGTAAATGTATCTTCCTGGCAAGTATAGCTATGACTAGATACCACGAATATGAGAAGTGGCTAACACTAACTACATTTTTAGATAAAACCTTGTAGTCTCTGTGCCATGCCTCAGAGTTCACCCAGGGACTTTGCATTTTTTGTGTGTGTAAATCCAAACAGATGATTTTGCATGGGCAGTCAATGACTTTGGGTTTCAGTACCAGCACTCAAAACACACTGTAGACTTCAGTGAGACTGGATTAGATCACATTCTAGAGATCACATATGGAAATGCAGCTTGCTGTTTTCTTACAGAGCAAAAGGGAGGGTCAGAGTATTCTGAGTCATGACAGAAAAAGCTCTATTTACTCTTGAGTTAGGAATTTGCTATGCAGTAGTTAGGACTATCCTGTCACCATCAAGAAAATGCTGGCACGGGCCACTAAAATGACAGTCTGCTTGTCTGGATCTCATTCTGGGGGAGTTTGCAGTGATGCCAACAACTCAGAAGTGCATCAGAAGTTGTTTTAAAGTACTGAAAAGCAACATGTAAACAGTGAGCAAATACATGAGTAAAGGGAGGATGAAGTTGTTATCAGCAGTCCTTCTGTGGAAGCAGGAAAATGCATGTTGTAAAATGTGGCTAAAGCAGAACTCTCTTTTATTTGCTGCCTCAGTGAGTACGCAGCTTTCAGCAATACAAAGCTGATCCTTTTCAAACCCGCCCGCACAATATGTCTGCTTAAGCTGCCTCAGGAATAACCCTTATGGAAAATGATGAAAAAAAGCAGTCATACTGTCCTTCAAGTCAGTATTTTTCTTGTGGTTTTAACTTGGGTCCTGGTCAGAAGCTAATGTGATTTATTTTCCTTTGACTTCCACAGTCTTTGCATCCAGTCTTTAACATGCACAAATTCATGAAAAGCTGAGGAGCACGTTTATTCCCAAAGTGAAGCGGTCTTACAGACATTTCTCTTTTTCTTCTAAGGCTGCCCTTTTCTCTTTGGAATAAAGGTGCAGGCAATAGGCCATGCTTCAATGTCTGGGACCATCTGCCAAAGCAAACAGAAAAAAATTAATTATGAATGGTGTCTTCCCATGCTAATCATTTATTGTAAAGGCGTTTTTCAGCTTGTTTGTAATGGCTGTAGCCTAAGGGTGCACACTGTATAAATTGCCTGATTACAGGATACAGAACACTTCTTAATAGGCCTCAGATGATTAGGAGAGGGGAAAGAAATTAAAAAGGCCATTTCCCTTTAGGTATGCAAATGGATTGCAGAACAATAGCCAAAGATATGATAGACCATGATAAAACATACCCTCTTTTCTTTTACCTTAAATTATGTACTAGGCAAGTAGCAAGCTTCATTACATGTGTCAGCCGAGATGTGAATTGTTCCATAATTGAAACAATGCCGTTGCCAGATAGTACATGTTAGATTTCAAGATAAACTACCAGTTTTTGTGTCCTCAAGCAATTTGGGGATTGCTGCCTAAATCTGTCTTAGCAATGGTTACATTCTGACCTTAGTTTAATTTAACTCTGCCTACTTCAGCCTCTTTGAGCTGCTTATTCAAGTAGTAAAGACTAAATTTGCTTTTGTCACACTAGATCCTCCTCTGGAGTCATAGTTTACGTGTCTGCATCTCCTAAACAGCTAGTATTTTACTGCCCATTTGAAAGTAGACGGGTGTGTTTAAACAGTTAAGTGAACAGCAGGAGCCATCTCCTAGCTGACTGTCACACTCTTACACATACATGTGTTCCTTCTTTCCCATACACTTACACACGTACACATCTGCGTGGGTCAGGCATCTGCTGTTTCCTGTGGGCTTGAATATTTGAGGAGATACAAATTCATGTTTCCTGGTACCAAAGTAACTTGACTGTCTTAATAGTCAAAAGCAGCTTCTAGGGCATTGACAGGTGAGAGGTGATAGATAACATTGCCTTTAAGGATTGCTCTTCGATGACACATAGGGCTCCTTGGAGTCTATATCACTATAGAAGTTGGTCAGAAGTGGGTCGTTAGCAACTACAACCCTTTGAAAAATCACAGCCCCAACCTCTCCACCCACCCCGCAGTGAAGGAAGGTTTTCACAACATGTGGTAAAGTGCAGTGGAGGTAGCTAGCAAAAACTCTTGAGTGCTAACAGTAGGACAGTCTGAAGGAAGTTTCCCCTCGTATCCAGCTGAAGGGTTGGTTCTGACAGCCACCTTGCTGTGTCACCACTGTTTAGCAGACAGGATGTTGAGAATCACCAGATGGGGTTTAAAAATCATAGATTTTAAAATCATAGATCATAGATTTATGATCTATAGATTTATGATCATAGATTTATGATCATGATCATCATAATCAAAAATCATAGATTTTTAAAACTATGAAACTTTTGAAATCTTTTTATTCTAATACATAAGCATTTGGGTTTAAGATTTTCTTTACAAGTATGATGTGCCAAAAGTAGCAGGGATTAGGACCCAAAGTCCAGTCTGTGCTGAACTTTTTGGGTAGTCAAAGCTAGAATTCTCACATAATTATAAAAGGCCAGGACCTGAACATAAAATATGAAGCTTGTTGTAAAGCTATCAGATTTGAAAACTACCTACAATTTAAACTGCCTGCGTTTTGCTGTATTTCTTACAACAGCACAGGAATAGACAGTAAGTTGGCAAGTTTAGCCAGGGGAAGCTTGAGAGCAGAAGGGACTGAACTGTGTGTTACGGTCTTGAGAAGCTCAGCTATGCATGAGAAACAGTGATGTTTTTGTGTGTCTCCCAAAATAAATCAAAATCATGATTCAGTAAGTAATCAGGTCTAAATTTTTTTAGATCAATATTTTGTTTCACATATAATAAGTAAGGAAACAAGGAAGTGAAAAAATTCTCCAAGTACGTGAACTGTGTCTGTATGCTGTACTTTCTGACAGTTCAGTCTTCCCTATTTTCTCAACACAGTCTTTCTCTGGAGAAGAAATGTATTTGCAGGTGTGTTATCCCATGACAAGTGCACCTCACATGTAGAGCCCAATCCTCTGATCCAAGCTCAGGGTGTTAAGTACAGGACTATCCTTTCTCCCACTTCGAGTCTGTTGATCGTTATAATAGATTCCCCTAGTTAGGTAAGGCCACCAGGTCAGCCTTTAGCTCCTTGCAGTGGGAAGTTACTCTCTCAATCAGATGCGAGGCAGAAAAGAGTGGAGGGGGGAGGGTAAGGAGAATTTTATGATACAGTCATCTGGGGCTTCCAAGAGCTGTAAATTGGGATTTAGAGTGATATTGCTATTCTTTCATTAATTTCACCAAGTAGCAAGGGAAACAGCACTTTGAATGTAGTACTAATGAATAAATAATGCACCCATTTGAAAGCTGGAGTTGCAATTGAGAAATATATCCAGTATTTTTTAGTGGCCCTGAAGTTCCATTAATGTACCGGATTGGAGAGAGGAGCCAAGCAGAGAGATGCACGTGGTGCAAGTGTGGCCCTGCCACCTGCCCCAGCCAACAGGGAGGCAAGCGCATGATGTTCCTTCCATGTCTTTGCTAGTAGTGCCTAGGCTCCCCATGTGTTGTTGAACTGTTTTCACTAAAGGGATGTGAAAAAAACAGAATGTTAGGTTAAATATTGTTTGAATCTGTAATTCCTTTTATTTAGCATCCATACACCACTTGCCTGCAGACTCGGGCTTGGTTGCATCCTGTGAGGTCCTTGGCCTGCTGGACCAAAGCACAGTGGGGGATCACCAGTCCCTCTAGGGAAGCTCGAACCACTTCTTTCAGTGCTCTGTGACCATGTCCTTGGACTGTTTGATGAACTTTTCATAGATAGTTCTGGTCCATACGGTTGTCAACCAACAGTGCTGTCACTGCAGTAATATGTAAACTTTCTGGATTAGATGAAACACTACCTGGTCCCTTAAAACATCAAAGATGATCAGAGAGCAAAGCACTTTGAAGTTATCTGTTCTCTTACTAATTTCTCCTTACTTCACTCGGTGTATTTTCCTTCGCAGTTCTTTCTAAACAGTCACCCTATATGGCATTGTGTAGACCTGCTTACAACTGTCCCTTGAATGCCCAGTAGATCCTTTCTACAGTGTTTCTCTCTTGGTTCAATCACAACAAGAATGAACTATAATTTGTTGCCTTGTACAGCTCCATATATACTGTTGCTGATTACTTTTCATAATAATTTGCAAACAGGGTGGAAATCTGTAATGTGCATCTTTTCTGTCTTTAATATACCTTGCTAATGGAATCTGTAAAGGACTAGAAGCTGTGATGAATATTTGTGTTGTTTTGGAAGAGGAGTACCTTCCACAAATATGAGTTTGTGGAATTTCCCCTCCCCACTTCTATGGATTGCAAATTATTGATGAATAACTGAGATCAGGTCAGAATGGGATGAAATCTGTGAAAGATTATTGATTTATTTTAGAAATGAAGAACTTAGTAAGCCATAACATGCATTTTAAGATTGGTCCTGCTTGGTAGATCACCTGCTGGAATCAGTGGTTCTCTATGGATGCAGGCATTTCTAGATCACTATCATCATCCAGACATGAAAAATTATTTTTAAACAGATATGTAATAGACTATTAATTTTTATAAAATTAATATTTGCAGTTAGCATCAACAAATACATTTCATTTCATTTGATGTTTGTGTTTTTCCTTGTTCTTAACTATTAGATAGATGAAAAGCTTTGAATCCGGTTTGAAATATGGTATTATATATCCTACATTAGGTATCTTTGAAATAGCATGTGTGGGTGTTTATGACATTTTTGAAGATTGATGATTGACAGTCACTCCCATAAAAAGTAGTAATATGAAGAATCACTTGTTCCAAGAATGCAGAGAACATTCCTTACTTTGATTTTTATTCCTTCATTTCTGAAACCTGAAAAACAGTTTTATTTTTTAAGAATGGGAAAATATGAACAAAAAGGCACTGCATTAGGCTAATCTACTATTTTTTTGTTTGACTGCACAATCTAAAAAATCAGCTTATATTCTGCCTCCTAATGTCATAGAGAGTATTTTTTCAGGTCTTGTTGATTGTAAACTCAATACTACATGATCCTTATTACTCCACAAAACCTCGGAAAGGCAAAGCAACTAGAAAAGCAATGTAAGGAAAAGGTGATTTTGTGAGGCAATCCCTTCCACAGTGAGTGTGAAAACCAGCAGAAAATAGCATTATCAGAAGTGAAAAACAGCTTTAGCTTCTAACCACACTTCACTATGCTTGGGATAAATGTCAAATAGCATTTTGGAGTCTAAGGAATCCACACCACCAGAGAAGCTGCCTAGCAGCCTCCTGTTTGAATGCAGACAGCTCTTTGAGCAAAGCTAAGCTCTGCATGATTCTCCTCTCCCCTTTCGGTTTTGATATGATCTACCCATCTCTACTCTGGTCGTTATATGTGATGATACAAAGTATCATATTGTGGTGATATTGTTTAAGATTGACTGGAAATGCTTTTTTGTTTATTTAATTTTCAGTTTTGTGGCAACAGTTTCTCACACACACACAGTTTGTTGTTTTGGAAGGTTTCAGGTTTGTAGGCTAGGAGGAGTGCATTAAGGATCAAAGCAAAAACGGTTGATGATGGGTGCATTAAATTATTTTTGTTATCCCTTACAGGATTTTTTTACAGGTGAAATGAGTTTTTATCATAACATTTAAACTTCAGTCTTTCTAATGTTTAGACTAAGACTTTTTGTTTACTCCTCAAGTTTCCAGTGGATTCAGCTGGCTTCCATACAAAACAATCATAAATTTTATCTTATCTATTCCTGGTCACTGTTCACTATAGACAGCTTTTATTAACTAGTCATATAACATATATTCATATAACTAAAAAATTGCCATATAACTTATTAAAAATGCTAAATGATGTGTTCTCATTTATAAAAATAAGTTCCTTTCTTATGGGCTTTTCTGCCAAGAGGTAGATCTTAGCCATCAGTGTTTCACTTAAATTGCATTGTACAACACTGGTGGTACTTACATAGTCTTTGAGGAGTATTGTCTTGTGATACTACAGGGTTTTGGGAGGGGCAGTTAATTTTTATTTTGTGAATATAGAGCAGAAAGATACCTATCTGCAGACTATTCCTGTTCAGCATGCTGACAAATGAGATATTTAGTTGGTGCAAATAAGTATAGCTCCCCCAAATTTCCTTACAACAGCTGTGAATCCGGGCAAGTTTATAGATTTTATGCTTTAACAGTTACCATCCACCTCTAAAAGATAACGTCTTCTTGTATACACTTCACTGACCTGTCTCTTTCCACAGCAATGGTGCAATATGTAGTAACTGAAAGAAGTGCCATTTTAGCCTTCAACATACCAGATTTTAAAAAAGAATCAAGTCAGATTCCAGGGCTTGAAAACTATTCTTTTCATGAGTGAATCATATATGTTTAGCAATTAGAGAAGGTCTACTTACATTTTTAAAGATAGTATACTTATATAAATAGATAGAAGACAGTACATCTAGTTTATAGGAGGGTGGAATAGAAACGTAGGTAAACTTCTAGCTCTGCCTTTGCCCTGCTAGGTAAACTGCTTAAACTGCAGTGCACCAGTTCCTATTCAATCTGTAAGAGCGGGATTGGAACGCTTACCTTCCTCAGAAAGTGCTTTGATACCTCATGACAAAAGAGGATCTCTAGGATCAAAAAAAAAAAGTTATCATGAAAATAACAAAGATATTTTCTTGTTGTTTTGAAGGACAGATAACTTCTCAAATTATCTGTCTGTGCAGAGAAGTAAAAGGTAAGATCCCCTTTGTATCTGTGTTTGTTAACCTAATCTTTTCATGTTCAAAATGGTGGGAATAACGGCACTGCAAATAATATGTTATTTTTAAGGCTTTTAAAGTCCTATTTCTCAATTGTCTTGGATGTACGTACTTGCTAATTAGAAGGAAATTCTGTGTAAGGCTCCTCATGTTAGGCAGCAAGCTCTCAGCAAAATAATATCCAGGCTCTGCAGAAATGGAACATTGCTATTCGTTTCATAATGAAGCAATTGTGCATCTTGCAGTCTGCAACCCTTTGTGCTTACTATATACAATAAAAAGCAATATATATTTCTAGGTTACCAGTACTTTTGCCTATATTTTGTGAACAGGAGCAAAATACCACAATTTCCGCTAGCTCCTGGGTGATAGCTTTATGTGTTTCAATAGAAAAAATGTGCTAATCTGTTGAAAGACTGATAAATAACTTGTGAAAAAAGTTAGTTACTGGCATACTCTGAAATGCCTTTTGTCCCCCATCATAGTATGAATTCATCATAGTATGAATCACTCAGCAGTCCTGAAACAACATATCACAGGTAGCATATACCTTTACATTCCAGAAGAGTGACAAACATGGTATTTTACAGTGCTGTGGATGACTGATGATGCAGGAATAAGTAGGAGTAGGAAGTACACTGGAGTTATAAAGATCTCTTTTAAATGAAGCCTAAAAAGCAATCAGCTAGCAAAATTTATTTTGTGATTGTTTTGTGCTTGATATAATGGGAGCAAAAACAGGCATCATTTCAGATCCTCTATCATGATTGTACTTTCTTGACATGCATGTACAGGAGGACACAATCTATTCTTGTTTCTATATTTGAAAACTGCGGGCTGCTTAGGTTTACCTGGGTTATTCTGCAGATATTTTTGCAAACCAATGCCAGTGTCAGGTTTTCTCTTGGAAGGGTTGTTCACTGGTGAGGCTCAAGGTCTGCAATTTTTTTCCCATCAGGTTGTGTGACCTGTTTGTGAATTTAGTGACATAAGACACACAAAAGTTGCTAGGGAAAAGATAACCTTAGATATGGTTCCACTATTTCTTGTGTAGCACAGCTGATTTAGGAGGCTGTTGCCAACCTCACATCTCCCACCGCCAGCAATTCACAACAGCTTTTGAACCCAGATCAGTTTACAACCTGCTTTATAGCGTGACTTCATAAACAGTTGGAGTAGTATAACTCAGAATGAAAAAATTGCGACAGGAGATGGGAACAAGTGTACCAATGCAGGAGACTTCCTTTTGGGGAACTGAACTGAGGTGTGCTCACACCCATCTTGTTGGTTAACTTCCACCAACAGCAGAAACAAATGTGGGGAGGATATTGGAGCTGTTTCTGCAGACAGTGTCTGACCATGGGTTGATGCATAAGAGCACCTGCCTGTAGACTAAACGTGGTTTATCTTATGCACATTGATCTTTAGTTGATTTGCTGTAATTTTTTTCTGAGTCTCCATGCATACCAATCCTAAGTGTGTTAAGAACATTTATGTGTTTGGTAATACACCTAAAAATATATACGTATATTCAAATAGGTGATCAGATATTGGCAAAGAGGGAGAGAATCATTGATGCAAGGAAATTCTTCTAGGCACACTGTTTTAATACTGATGGGACCATTGTTCATATAAAATGTCTCAATCCGGTTCTAAGAGAGACATCATTAAATGCTCCCAGCTTAATTTCTTGGACTATTTTACTTAATAAGGTAGACTTAGCATGCTTTGAAACAGAGTTTTACTAAAGTAGCCTTTAGGACTTTGCATGTATTCAAACTAAAACCAGTTTAGAATCTGATCAGAAATGAACTCAATTTCTGATGTAGTTCTAGGATCTATTTTCTTTAGTGGTAGAGTCAACTTCGGTGGTTCCCTGGCTTCTGGATCACAGACACCACCTTTGCTGTGCTACCACAGATTTTTTTGAGGCCACTTCTGTAGATTTCAGCACAGCAAAGAGGATTAACTGCAGCACAGGAACAGAAATGAACAGTCAGAGACTAAAAGGAAATACAAGAATTTCTATGCCTTACTGTCAGAGAAAAATGTCAGGTGATTACACCTTGAGCAACACCAAGATTGCATTTCAATGATTATTAAGATAACAGATATCTTTGAATTTGTTTCTCAACCACCTCTTGGCTCTAAAAGGGCAAGTTTATTGTCAGATTCACTAATAAATTTAAACAGCCTTAATGCTATTTTATAGATTAGCCATAGGAAAACTATGTAGGAAAACTATGACCTGAACCACTGTCCAAGTGTGTGCTTTTTGAATTGGGAATCATGGATGTGTGGACAGAGAACTTAAAAATATTTCACAGAATCACAGAATCACAGAATCGTATAGGTTGGAAAAGACCTTTAAGATCATCGAGTCCAACCGTAAACCTAACACTGCCAAGACCACCACTATACCATGTCCCTAAGCACCTCATCCAAACGTCTTTTAAATACCTCCAGGGATGGCGACTCAACCACTTCCCTGGGCAGCCTGTTCCAATGCTTGATAACCCTTTCAGTGAAGTAAAATTTCCTAATATCCAGTCTAAACCTCCCCTGCTGCAACTTGAGGCCACTTCCTCTTGTCCTGTCACTAGTTACCTGGGAGAAGAGACCAACCCCCACCTCTCTACAACCTCCTTTCAGGTAGGTCTCCCCTCAGCCTCCTTTTCTCCAGGCTAAACAACCCCAGTTCCCTCAGCCGCTCCTCATAAGACTTCTGCTCTAGGCCCTTCACCAGCTTTGTTGCCCTTCTCTGGACACGCTCCAGCACCTCCATGTCTCTCTTGTAGTGAGGGGCCCAAAACTGAACACAGTATTCGAGGTGTGGCCTCACCAGTACCAAGTACAGGGGCACGATCACTTCCCTAGTCCTGCCGGCCACACTATTTCTGATACAAGCCAGGATGCCATTGGCCTTCTTGGCCACCTGGGCACACTGCTGGCTCATATTCAGCCAGGTGTCAACCAACACCCCCAGGTCCTTCTCTGCCTGGCAGCTTTCCAGCCACTCTTCCCCAAGCCTGTAGCGTTGCATGGGGTTGCCGTGGCCCAGGTGCAGGACCTTGCACTTGGCCTTGTTGAACCCCATACAATTGACCTCAGCCCATTGATCCAGCCTGTCCAGGTCCCTCTGCAGAGCCTTCCTCCCCTCAAGCAGATCAACACTCCCGCACAACTTGGTGTCATCTGCAAACTTACTGAGGGTGCACTCGATCCCTTCGTCCAGATCATTGATAAAGATATTAAACAGAACTGGCCCCTGCACAGAGCCCTGGGGAACACCGCTTGTGACCGGCCGCCAACTGGAGTAAATTCCATTCACCACCACTCTTTGGGCCCAGCCATCCAGCCAGTTCTTTACCCAGCAAAGAGTACACCCATCCAAGCCATGAGCAGCCAGTTTCTCCAGGAGAATGCTGTGGGAAACCGTGTCAAAGGCTTTACTGAAGTCAAGGTAGACAACATCCACAGCCTTCCCCTCATCCACTAGGCAGGTCACCTTGTCGTAGAAGGAGATCAGATTGGTCAAGCAGGACCTGCCTTTCCTGAACCCATGCTGGCTGGGCTTGGTCCCTTGGTTATTCTCTACATGCCATGTGATAGCACTCAGGATGATCTGCTCCATCAGCTTCCCCAGTACCGAGGTCAGGCTGACAGCCCTGTAGTTTCCCAGGTCCTCCTTCCGGCCCTTCTTGTAGATGGCTGTCACATTTGCTAATCTCCAGTCAGCTGGGACCTCCCCAGTTAGCCAGGACTGCTGGTAAATGATGGAAAGGGGCTTGGTGAGCACATCTGCCAGTTCCTTCAGTACTCTCAGGTGGATCTCATCAGGCCCCATGGACTTGTGAGTGTCTAAGTGGTGCAGCAGGTCACTAACCATTTCCCCCTGGATTATGGGGGCTTCATTGTGGTCCCCGTCCCTATCTTCCAACTCCGGGGGCTGGGTAGCCAGAGAACTATTGGCCCTGCTATTAAAGACTGAGGCAAAGAAGGCATTAAGTACCTCAGCTTTTTCCTCATCCTTGGTCACTGTGTTCCCTCCCCCATCTACTAGGGGCTGGAGATTCTCCTTAGCTCTCCTTTTGCTGCTAATGTATTTGAAGAAGTATTTTTTGTTGTCTTTTACAGCAGCAGCCAGATTGAGATCTAGCTCAGCTTTGGCCCTTCTAATTTTCTCCCTGCACAACCTCGCTACACCTTTGTAGTCCTCCTGACTTGCCTGCCCCTTCTTCCAGAGGTCATAGACTCTCCTCTTTTTCCTGAGTTCGAGCCAGAGCTCTCTAGTCAGCCAGGCTGGTCTTCTTCCCCACCGGCTCGTCTTTCGGCACCTGGGGACAGCCCGCTCTTGTGCCTTTAGGACTTCCTCCTTAAAGAATGTCCAGCCTTCCTGGACTCCTTTGCCCCTCAGGGCTGCCTCCCAGGGGACTCTGTCGACCAGTCTCCTAAACAGGCAGAAGTCTGCCCTCCGGAAGTCTAAGGTGGCAGTTCTGCTGACCCCCCTCCTCACTTCTCCACATATCAAAAACTCTATCATTTCATGATCACTCTGCCCAAGACGGCCTCCAGCCATCACATGGCTCACAAGTCCTTCTCTGTTCGTGAACAAGAGGTCCAGCGGGGCACCTTCCCTGGTTGGCTCACTCACCAGCTGTGTCAGGAAGTTATCTGCCACACGCTCCAGGAACCTCCTAGACTGTTTCCTCTCTGCTGCATTGTATTTCCAGCAGACATCCAGTAGGTTGAAGTCCCCCACAAGAACCAGGGCTAGTGATCGTGAGGCTTCTCCCAGCTGCTTGTAGAATAGTTCGTCAGTGTCCTCATCCTGGTTGGGTGGTCTGTAACAGACTCCCACCACAATACCTGCCTTGTCGGCCTTCCCCCTGATTCTTACCCATAGACACTCCACCCTATCGTCACCATCATCGAGCTCTAAACTATCCAGACACTCCCTAACATATAGGGCTACCCCACCACCTCTCCTGCCTCGCCTATCCCTCCTGAAGAGTTTATAGCCATCCATCGCCGCACTCCAGTTGTGCGAGTCATCCCACCATGTTTCCGTGATGGTAACCATATCATAGTTTTCCTGATGTATAGTGGCTTCCAACTCCTCCTGCTTGTTGCCCATGCTGTGTGTATTGGTGTAGAGGCACTTCAGCTGGGCTGTCATCCATGTTTCCTTCATAGAAGAACACCCCGTGTGTGCTTTGAGGCATTTCACTGGCATTTCCCTCTTGGCTCCTATTGCCTCAGTATCCCCTAGCTCAATTCTGTTCGACTTCGGCTGTGCCCCAGCATACCCCGCACATCTCAGAGACACAGGCCGAGTGCCCTCGCTGGCACCAGCTCCCTCTAGCCGTGGCACGTCGTCCCTCAGCTTCCCTTGGGCAAGCCTGATATTATCCCCCTCCCCCTTCGAGCCTAGTTTAAAGCTCTGTCGATGAGCGCTGCAAGTTCCTGAGCAAAGATTCTCCTTCCCCTTTGAGAAAGATGAATCCCATCAGACGCCAGCAAACCTGGTGCTGTGTGTGAGAGCTAAGCTGTGTGTGAGAGCATTTGTGTGTGAGAGCTAAGGAAGAGGCAGAGCTGGAAGGTCTGCAGGGGAATTTTGGAGTTTTGTGGCACGTTTGGCGTTGTGCATGGGCAAGTGTTAAGAGTCTGTGCTTCAGAGAAATCACTCACTGAAACAGTGTGACCAATGCACAAGTGTGCCTGTAACATAATCTATACTTCGAGTGGTTTAAGGGTTTTGGTTTGGGGTACGGCATTGGGTTTGTGGGGGGTTTTTTGCTAACAAGCATCCGGTTCAAGTGTGTACCTCACTGTTAATGTGTCTGAGCTAAAATATCTTGCGACTGTGCAACAGTTTTTTCTCTAAAAAAAGGAAGACCCAAATCCTAGAGTCTCCAAGAAGTCAGAAAACACAACTGGTATCTACTAGTGGCTTTTATGATCACTCTTTTTAAATAAATTAACCAAACAAAACATTTTTCTTCCCTTCTAGCTAGAAAGTTCTGGCATCAGCATGGGTAAGTAACACTTACAAACTATAGCAAATGATTTCTTAGGAACTGTCCTTTTTTCATTTAGATATATGTGTGTATATGCTGGTGTACCTTGGCTTTCAAGCATCATGTGTTTGTTTAAAAGAAAAGGACACACACCTTGAAAGTCAGTTGTCAAACAAAGTGCTTGAATTCCAGCTGAGCAGGATTCCCAAAAGAGCAATCCTTGCCAGTTCGTATTATGGAAAAGCCTAATACCTACATGCTGTTCTGTGGAGCCTTGTCCATGTACTAAAGCAGCCTGAATTAATTCTCATGTTAGAGTCAATCAGCTTGAGAGTTTTCCTGAAGGCAGGTGTTTCAAAGTGCATGCAGTTTTAATGAAAAGCGAAGATAGCTGTTCTCAAGCATGTAGACCTAGAAAGATAATTTCCCAGAGGTTGCTGTAGATATACCAACCCATTAACAGTTAAATAAGTAAGATTCTCTCCAGTGTCAAGCATGTCTGGTAAAGCGGCTTTGCAAAGGCAAGAAGCTTGTCTCTCTTCTTAGATCTCTTTTCCCCTTTGTCTGATGCTGTTATGCAGGCCCAATACTAAAATATTGTACTTTGTGGTTTTGCTGTGACACCATTTATCATTTTGATGTTATCTTGTTATTCCTTGACTCCTTGTTCTCAGTGAATGTTGTTTCTTATTATGATGGATTTGGTCATCTTCATTAAGAAATTAGGAAGGGACTTTAATGGGATTAGACTGCCAACCATAAAACAAGGAATTTTCAAATCCTAGAAACCTGGTATACATGAGATGAAGGTTCATTGCCACTGAGTGTATCTGCATTAGTATTAGTATCTTCATTGTGCTTGTTTAACTAAGACAGCAAGGAGGAAATGTTTGAGAGGTAAGCTTATATGGGGACAGGCTGTTCTTAGACTTTGTTTATATCTATTTGGTTAATAAACTCACATAATTAATTAGTTTCAGTCTACATAAACTGTTTTCAAAAATTTTTTTAAGAATATCCATGCAAGGTGAGTTTGGGTGTAGATGGGGACAAATCAGTATTTCAAGCGTGCCATGTATATTCTAAGATTAATAGGGAAATCTTTCAGTGTGGTCCAATTGCATCATCAATGCACCCTCCCTATTGAGGCAACTTGCTTTTGCAGCTGTTCGATATAAATTCCTTGCATATGTCTTAGTCCAGTTGGTTTATTTTTATAAACAATAAATAGCCCAACATTCCTGCAGTGTTTCCCTTCCCTCGGATAGTCCCATGGAGCCATTTGCCATGAAGACGCTGGCTGACATTAGTGGCGTTTGCACAGATGGCAGCCATCGTTTTGGAAATCTCATAAATAGTGGAACACGTGGACTTTTTCCTCCCCCTTCAACATGATCACAATAGATTATCAGGGCCTACAAATCACTACCAGATGATATTAAGTTGCTTTGATAACACTGTGGGTCCCTTCCGGTGTGATATTTTTCTTCATTAGAAAGGATAGCTCAAGCACACCAAATCCTCTTACTCTTTTCTCAAAATTTATAGATCTCAGTCTCTAAACTAATTGTTAGTTGCACAGCATGCCTTAAGCTGTGCCCAGACAGAGCAATTACATCCCCCGGCCCTGATTAAAGGCACAGAGGAAACAGAAGTGCAAAGAAAATGAAACACTCTTGGCTGTTTGGGCAGGATGTCATTGCTGTTGTTTGCCTTTTTTGACATTTGTTGATAAAAGTGAGAAAAGAGGTCAGTTATCCATCACTGACCCTTGTTCAAAGCCAAAGATGTGACAGGCTTGTCTCAGGCTACTGACTCCGTTTATGAAATTGTAAACAAAAAGGGGTTTCTAGGCCAGTGTGCTTCTTTTCTATTAGCAGCTCAAGAATTTCTTCATTTTCCCCCTGCTAAGTTATATTGCTTTCTACGTCTTTTAAACTCATTCACTTCCCTGTGTATGTCTAAAACCACAAAATGTCTTTGTTCATGAATGACCAGAGCTGTATTATCATATAAGCTCTGCAAATTACCTGGAACAAGGAAAAACTGATAAACAGATGTTTCTGCAAATTCAGTCATTTCATATTGAATGTTTCTCACCTGTAAATTCCAGCTTTCTAAAAGATGTGTTTTCCTTTTGTGATTTACAGTAACTTTATGGCTGACTATTTGTACACTTTAACAGTCAAGATCAAGTTTTTCAAAGAAAAAGGGGAAAGCACTATTTGCTTTCACCCAATATCTTTCTGAAATCATCATGTCTAAGTTTGTAAATTTGAAACAGAAGTAGTTATTTTTAAAGATCAGAAGTGGCTTAAAAGTCAAATCATATACAAGCATTTAAAAATTAGATGATGGAGAGCAACAACTTTCTTGCATTAAATCTAAGCTTATGTTTTCAGTGACATCTCCACTAATGTTTCCAGTCTACTGGGGGTTACCTATTTCGTAGAGAAGTTTGTGGAAAAGGTACAGTGCACTGTATTGTATTTTAAATATTTTAGCCAGGACTACCAGAGACTTCACATTTTGAAGTCTTTGTTTAACCAGTTTCTCTACTTGCTTTACATTATATACTAACACTGCTTCATACTAAGCAGATGGATTGTACAAAGGATCAAACCCATAATCTCATGGTCTCTATAAGGAGACAGAAACAAACTGCTTAAACATTTTTGAAAGTAATAATAGATTTATGTCCCTAATTTTTTTCACTTATTCATATTCTCTTTTCTCACTTTTTAAGACACAGAGGGACTTTCTATTAAATGACCACACCTGGTCCCAGTGTTTAAAATGTCTGATAAACTCAGATGTACATTATAGTCCATAAGTAACAGTGGTAGTTGTTGCTCTCCTTTGTGTCACTTCCACCATGAGTGAACGGAAGAGAAGTTTTCAGCAGTCACTGTCTCTTAAAATGACCAAACATCAAAGAAGTTCAGTGAACTTGAAATTATATCAGGAAGTAGATCAGACAAAACCTTACTTGGGTGCATCTGTAGTTTCCCCAGTTTTGTGCTTTTAAGTGGATTTAGTTTCAGATATTCTGTCTGTGGAAACTGTACACTTGCAAAACTAGAGGTCACTCCCCCGTGAGCCTTGGTCCCATGGACAGTTTTATTATTGCTGTTGAAGGCTGACTGATCTGATATTAGCAGAATAATACAGTAAGCAAATGGCATGTAATAAATTAGAGCTTCACACTTTGAAGTCTTTGTTTAACCAGTTTTTTAATTGCTTTATGTGATACACTAACACAGACTGCTTCATGGTAGAAAGATTGGTCGCACCATGGATCAAATCTATAATCTCATGGTGTCTGTAAAAAAAAAAACACCAAACAAAAAAACCCAAACTAACATACTCTTAGACAAAATGCTTATGGTCTAGGACCCCCACAAAACTGCTTTAATTAATGATGGAACATTGTCAGTATGGGAGTCAGTGTGTTAAGACTCTACAAATGAAAGAAAGCATGAAACCTTGTGTTACATTCCCACAAGAAGCAGTGATGAGCAAAAACCTATTTTCAGGTGCAGTGAGTTTCTATCCTTCTCAGATAATCAGAGGTATGAAGACTGACTTCAGATAATATTTGTTAAATGCAAATTGCCTCATGCTTGAAGTGATCCTTTAGCTAGATCCATTACAGAAAAGTTATGGCCCCTGGCCCGCTACCTTTTTACCAGTCTTCACTAACCAGTATTGCAAGGGAACCCCTGCAAAAAAATCCAGTAGCCTTACTTACATCCTTAGCTGACAGATATAGCTGTTGAGAGGTGTAGTTCAGATGAAGGGGTGATTCCTCTTTTCTTGGCAAAAGCCCACATAGATTTTCCCTGTATTCCTTTTTATAGCATGCCTATTTAGGTATTTATCTGTGCAGTTCAGAAATCAAAGAAAGAGTCAGCTAGGGTTTTTTTCGGTGGAAGACAGGGGAAGTTAAAAACTCTGGTTTTTCTGTTCCCTTGTTATTTAAGAACCTTGCAAGGAAAAGGAAATCCACTCTGACATTCTATTTTCAAGCTATCTATAAATTATTTTCTGATACATTTCCTGAAATAAACAGAATGCACAAGATCTGCCAGCTCTACATGTGTGCTTTTGGTGAATGGGTGAATATAACTACTGTTCCTGTAAGACAAAGCAGAAGTGAGACATTACATGCCATGTGGGAGAGGCTGTTAACAAATTGGTGGAAATGGTTACGGTTTTCAACTTGTCAAGCACCATTTTCTTAGCTTGATGACACCTTGTAAGACCAATAAATAATTTATGGGGTATCTAAATGTTTCAAATAGGAGTTTAAGGACTGGAGGAAAGAGGTCTAGGGTCTCCTAGTTAATCCTATTCGAGCAGCTTCTTATTAAAACAGCCCTCCACAAATTGATTACAGCTGCAATCCCTTTTAAGAAGGATTATTTAAAAATCCCAATTATAAAGACTATTTGTTAAGAGTAAAATGCTTAGTGTCACTTTTGCATGGAGACTGTGGCTTGACTCAGTTGGCAGAAGTGGGTTATCCTTTTCCCGCCTTTCTTTTCAGGAGAATCTGCTCATAGTGATCATTTCAAACAGTGGCTTTAACATGGTTGCTGCAAAGGAGGTTAGCTTCTTTTCTTGTTGTTTGTATTCCTTGGCTACCTCTGCTAGCCCACCTCTGCTAGCCCCTAGGTTGACCTTTGCCTCCTTTTGGGTCTTCCCCTCAACTTCATCTGACATAAAGAACTGATATTTAAAGTCCAACCTAATTCAGGACTTGGTCCTGAGATCCTTTAATAGTGTTTCCCCAAAAGGGCACCTCTGCCATTCTTACAATTAATATGTACAACCTCCAGTAAATATGAGTGAATATGACAGAAACAAGGGGCTAATACGGCAATGTTTTGCCTCGTTTTAGGTGCCTAAGACCACCTTTAAGAGGCTTCTTTGCACCATTCTGGTGACATAAGCAGTAATAAACTGGCTGATGAAGACAGTTTTACAACTGTTTTGTATCACTGGAGCCACGCAAAAGAACCAGGGCAGGCCAGTGGATTTGATTCTGTGGTCTTTATCCAGAAACATTTCTAACAATCTGATTATGCCATTATATTTTAAAATATTCTAGTGAGTTCAGAGGGATTCATATAATACATGTTGACTCCTCTAAGGAATAGTTTTCTTACAGCTAAGCAATATAATACATCATGTTTGCATTTTCAAATAAGACGACCTCAGTTGTGCTCACTCAAACAAGTAATGCACCTTCTAAAACTTCAGTCACCAGAGACTGTTGCTAGAACTGCTGTGACAAAGCTTATTTTCTTATGGCAGGAATGTTTGAAATAGTGTATATTAAATAAATACTGAAGAACAGTCTTAGAAAGAGAGTAGGAAATTTGTAAACATGAGTACTTAATCAAGAAACTGAACACTTAGATATCCAGTCAGGGACAGAAACATACCCTATAGCTATTTATCTAATCAAAATTAACCAAGTACTTAAAGAGTGAACACTTGTAATGAGCTGCTTGTGAATAAGCTGGCAACCACAAATAATTCTCTGAATACAAATACACTTTCAAGGAAAAGCTAAACTGCTTCTGAGCAGTTAGTGATAGAAAAACAAAAAACAGGTGGCATTTACCAAATAAATTATGTGTTTCACCCAGTTTTGCTGACCATGTCAAGAATGATAAAGATAAACAGTACTTCCTTTCACCGATAAAGAAAAAGGATAGCTGAGTAAGAAAGATGGTAGATTGGGCAACTTTTATTCAGGTCTCCGTTTAATCACACACTCACCATTTTGTTCTAGTCTCACTGCTTTACCCTCATGTTTTATTCTGAGTACTTAGGGTCACATTTTTCAAGGCTGAAATCAACTCCAGTTAATTTTAGCAGGAGTTAAATGCAGGCCTTAGCATTCCTGTGTCTGCTTATATATACACATTTGTTAATGTACATAGTAGCAGCTCCCTACTTCAGATAGGCCCTGGGAGGGTGCATGTGTTGATGGTAATGAAGCACGTGAGTAAAATAGTTAAGATATCTGGCTAGATAGGCTGGTATCATGGGGTATAAACATATCTTGTACTAGGCATGTATGATAAGTAAGTACTGGATGAGGTTGTTCATGCTTGTGTTTATGCTCTCATTTATGTTTAATGACTGTATGAATACAGCAACATCTTTTTCATCAAACTATAAAAAGGTCTGACTATTGGAAGTCTTTTGAAGTGTGTATTTTACTTTGCTGTCATTTTCCAAGTAGGGTTAGGGGAAGGAACCCATTAAAAACGTTATTTGTATTTTTTTTTTCAGAGGTTTTGTCTGTTAGTTTATGAGAAGACAGACTGCTAATAAAGCTTTTAGTCTGGCATCTCACCACTATGTGGACTGCTCTGTGGGCTTCTTTCTACACGGACACATACATATCTGCACAAGTGCATGTATCTATTTCATGGGAGTATCTAGTCTATCATTCCTTTTACAGTAGTTTTAACTTTCTGCTACATGTGCTGAGCTGTAAAGTATTAAGCCTTATAATCCCTCAGCCCCTTAGATGTGGTTTGCTGGGGGGGGGGAGGGCTGTAAATCCGTGGTGGCAAACAAGAAAAGCCTGAAGCTGTGAGCAAACAGGAAACAAATGATCTCAATCCCAGAATGTAAACTGCCATTGACAGAGATGCATGAAAGAATCATAACAGGGAAACCTGCTGCAATTTTTCATCCAGTTACCAGCTGAATCACTGCCATTACACTGAAGAAGCAAGCTGCCAGCCCAACACTGACATGGCAGAGTTCTTTAGATGTTGTGTGCACAAAGCAACCATATAGCCTGACTGGCATTTACTCCTTTTCATGCTTGCAGACTGATAATTATTGTGCACTGCCTCAAGCTTGCAATTAGAGGCCACCAAGAAACAAAAAATAGCTGAATTTCAAGATTAAGCCTTTGCCATGACTTGTCATATTTTCCCAGCAGGGAACATGTTGTTGCCAGTAAAAACAGAAATCACCTATGCCGTACTGTTACTGGATTAAGGGACATATTAGCTGCAGGAGCAAATGGAGAATTTGCATATAATAAAAAGTAACAATAACTGTCATTGTTACTGGTGACACAATTGGAGTTGATACTGACTCCTGTGTCATAATGCAGCTTTTAAGGAGGGTGAGATAAAACACTGAGCTCCCAAGTACTTGTAATTATATACTCTATAGTAATTTTGCAGTATGGATATTACACTCTGTGTTTTGAGCATATTCTGATTCCACTTTCCCAGACTCCTCTCCGGTCTCCCAAAGCTTTGCAGTTTAAGTTCATAGGAGATATTTCACTTCCTTTATTGCATAAAAAATGTGCCCTGCTAAGCGCTTGCCCTGTTTGGCTCAGTTTCAGTAGTAGGCAGAGTATATAAAGTTAGTAAAGCATTAGAGAAACACTTAGGACAAAGTGGAATACATAAAGAAGTTGTCGTCAATGAGGAATGTTAAAGAGCAGGTTTTGAGTTTCGTTTTTACTTTCTCATTTTATGACTTTTTCTGTGTTGTATAGTGATTACTAAGATAACTTGCTTTGGAAAATCAGGGCTGCTCTGCAATAATAATCAAATCTGTCTATATATGGACATGTTTAGTGGAATGTTTATTGTAAAAATACATTGGTTTCACTTAATGGAGGATTGGTGGGGGGGGGGGGAAGTAGAAGGAGAAGGCATGGCCTCAGTTGAAACTTCTCAGCACAACATTAAGAACCATTTAGGAAAGCTCTATCAACTCTGAAAGTTCCTCCTCAGCCGTTTGAACCAGGGCAAGAAAAGTCCCACAAACACAGGAGAATAAAAAGAAGAGTGGTAGTTTTCAAAGGATGATCTGTTGAAAGATGGGATTTTGTGGTTCAGGAGAATCTGACTGAGGCAGAGCTGCTGTCTGGGAAGAATCAGAAGAAGCAGCCATGCATGCTTAGGTTGCCAGAAGTGACTGGCCTTAGGTGAGAGCAAACATCTAACTACTGTTAATAAATAATGCTTTTGTTTTCAGAAGACTGTGGGATCACTATTCATTGCTGGACGCAGTCTGGAAAGATGAATTATGACTACCTGGGCTCACTGGACTTGCTGAACAAGAGAGGTGGATTTTTGGACTTTGATATAAGTCCAGTTCCCGTCTGAGGATGTTGTTTCTGCCTTGTGGATCATTTACAGGAATTAATAGTTTGCAGAAAATTAAACCATCTCACTGACGGTTTGATTAAGTGTCTGAGCTAATGCTCACATGAGATCATTAGGTGGGATGGAAGAGAAACAAAAGTGAGACCACTCTTCTGAAGTTGATAACTGTTACATTAGTTCAGCTGCCTTGTGAAACCTCCCTGAGTGGAGGGAGTTGCAGAAAGTAAAGGGCAAAGTTCTAAAACTTAAGAAGCGCCATGAGGATATTTTGTACTGCAGTTTCTTCTATGACTGTGGGTTTAATGTAGCACAGAAATCATCCTCAGCCAACCACAAGACCATTACCCAGGTTTTCAGATGGGTTTTGTAGCTATTCTGAAGGTGCATAAGGGGTGAACACAGGGTTCAATCACAGTGTGGATGCTACCAAGATAGTAGATAGAGGCAGAAATACCTGTGTGCTGTCATATTAGTTCTCTGCATCTTTCTGTCATGCTTGCTTTAGTAATTTTATGTGAGTACTCCCACATCATAAGCTTTATGAATAGGAAAATAGCTATGTATGATCAGCCTGGAATTTGGGGTAGGGGGGGAGTGTATGTGTGTGTAGATAGGTGTGTATGAAAGGAAGCAGAGTTTGGTCCTCAAGGGTAACCTTAACATTACCATGTCTACACGCTAAGCCTTGTAGGATAGCTTCAGTTATTTAGAGAACTTATATATATATGATTTGTCTGTTATCTAGTATTTTAATATGTGATTATTAAAACATTTTGAAAAGCAGCTGTATCTGGGGAAAAGTAGACAATGATGCACTTTGTCTGAAGCAACTGTTGCATATCTGCAAAGTCCTCACTTTCCACTCACTGATGACTTACATTCTCCTTGCATCCTGACTGGGTGCTACTTTTCCCGTTTAATTGCAGGAATATAACCAAGCATTGTCCTTTAAGATACCAGCTTGGGAGAGGGTTCATCTGCTCTGTTTGCTAAGTAGAAATGCCTCACATTCGGCTTGCTGAAGTTTTTTGCCCTTGTCCCCCAGGGACGGCAGAGTGCTCAATTTCCCTCAAGGTCATTCTGTATGCTCAGTGAAAACTTTTGCTGCTCCTAGTCTTCAGTTTAGTGTATTATTACTTATTTTAAATGCATTGAAGTTGCCTTTGCAGTCGTGATTTTGAGTCATGTGCAATTCATTGTAATGCCTGATATCATTTGCCATAAAATCCATAAGTGCACTTAGTAAATCTAAATGTACTCTAAATATAATAAAACCCCACATGAAGTATGATCAGATGGACACACGAGGCGGGATTAATTCCTTGCATAGCTACCTATACACATGAAGATGTGCAATAATATGTACCTATACGAGGTTACATGTTATTCACAAATAATCCTGGACTTGAAGCATGAATATAATAGCTCAAAGAAAGTTTTTTGTATGGATCTTCTCTTTGGTTCTCAAAATATTCAGCAAGCTTTTCCCAGGGCTTCTTCCTATCTCTTGCAAGGCACTTTTTGCTCATCTCCTGTTCTCACGAAGATAGTGTATAGCAGAGTCAGCTATTACAAGACTCATCAGCTTCCTGTCTCGACATCAGGCTTTTCCTTCTCCCTTTGGTCTTAAAAATGCACATTTCACTGTCATCCTGAAACTGCTTAGGGTATGGTCACACTTATAGCATCATAGCACTCAGCAACAGATGGGAAACTGCCTCCCAGAACGAGGGAAAAACAGCAGATTTTCTATATGGAAGAAACATGGGAACAAAACTGCCATTTCACACTTGAGAGAGCTGTCCAGGAGATCCTGCTATCATGAGTATTTCAAAATCAGGTGATGGCCTTTCTTCAAAGATCCTGTAGTGTATCTTTTTCGTGATGGACTCAGAGATCTGCTGTGAAGGAAAACAGGACATGGCTCCTAGTCATGACCTGTATTGTATAAGCAATTTGGGAAGCCAGTGGTGCAAACCCAGTAATATTGGCCTGCATGTGGCTCAGCAGACTTCTTAGAAGCATCAAATGGTGGAACTGCCAACTTTGAGTTGGTTGATGAAATGGTATCCGTTAGGGTAGCAGCTTTTCAGGTCGCAATGACCACACCAGGTTGGGAAGAATTCATGCTGAGGATGCCTTGCTGCCCATCACAGATGCCCATGCTTTATGACCACAATTCACTTTACTAGCAGTGTCGTGTGCAACCACAGCTGAGCCATGTAACTGGTTCACATAAAAAGCACACGTTTCAGGCTTTAAGGAGAGATGAGAATGATGGTAGCATAACACTTTGCTCTGAGGTGCTTGAATGGAAGTGGTACAGATCACAATCAAATCTTTCAGAGTATAATACTCTTAATGTATTTATTACATTAAGAATAGTGGCTTATAAGGTAGCAAATGGATTCAGTTCTGTCCTCCCCCCACTCCACAAGTAGTGACTGATGCATTATTTGTCATTAATGCTAAATTTAGTGAATAAAAAATATTTTAAGTTGTGGTCTCTAAAGGAATCAGTTTGTAATTCAATATCTGTGCAAATAAAAATATAGATGTGTATATATTTACACACATGGAGACCTAATTTCCATTTCAATTTATACTCAGATAGGTCCCCCTGGAGCTGTAAAGTGAAGTTGGTTTGGGCCTGAATGCTTACTGGAAAAGATCCATTTTATGTGAGAGCCTAGTCTTATTGCAATTCAGTGGGATTTTGCATGTGATTTTAATAGGATTAAAATTTCACCCATGCCATAACATAAAGTGGCTTTGATATGAAAAAGAATCGGGCATATACAGTTATATATGTATGTACCTGTATTGTCAGACTTACCTTTGGCATGATAATATTTCATTTCTACTGATTTTGAATTGCTGTATCTCTAAACTGATTTTTTTCATACTGTTTGGAGTAAATTGCAAGGTTCTTATCCATGGCACTGACTTTATTGTTCTGCCAGGATGCCTTCTTTTGTCATAAAAACAATAACTTAGTGTAAGTAGTACTTTTTAGGTTTACTAATCAGACAGACTAATTGTATCTTTTAATCTGGGTCAATCTGCTCTTACTTATTATAATTTGGCTCCAAGTCTCCCCAAAAGAGGAACATTTGCAAATAATTTAGTGGCAGAATCACTCTCATATAAACACTACAAGAATTGCTGAAAGGCCCAACAAAAACTCTAGAATTTTGACTCCAAATGTCCAATATATTTCCTAAAAGGAATATACTGCTTTTCTTAAACCTTGAAGTGAACTTGAATGTGTGTGCATCTGTGTCTTCAGGTGAACACATAAAAGGACTGGATAAACAGTTAGGGAATGGGGTCTTTCCTTTATTTACAAAGCTCAGACTGTCTAGACAGACTACTTTTCCTGATTCAATCTACCAACTAAACTTAGAAAGACCATACTAATACTTGATTTTAGCTTCGTCGCCATGTCTATACAATCCCTGCTTAGATTGCTAACCAGGGTGATTATTGCTGACTGAAACTGTTAATGTTTTGGTTGGATGTTTGTCGTCTTGAAAATGGACTGAAAGATTTTTCCCTATAGGCTACTGAATTTTCATTGCACGTTAACTGTTTAGGTTATTTTTCAACTCCACCACAATCCAGTAGTGAGAGAAAGTAGCTACCACAGAAAAAAAGAATATTCAAATTTGTCATGGAAACTTTGAAATTGACTTGATACTAGAGTATTTTTTTCCACATACTCATAGGGGGACACTTTGTTTATAACTTGGGGTCTGAAACTGGATATACATTATGACCAGTACAAGGCAGCTGCCCTCAGGAAGCAGTAACTTTGTAGTATCAACATAAGAAAGCTTCAAAATAAGTTTGTAAAAATATCTGTTCTTCTCACCTCTTTGGAAGTGCAATCGTACCTGCACGAAGTAATTCTTTTCTTCAGGTTGAAGGATGGTTTTACCATCCACCTGCATAAAGAAGTACTTTAGAAACATGGACTAGACTGTCTGTTTTCAAGAAGGCAAAAGATAGTCTAAAATTATGCCCACAGTCTCACATATGTCCTCTCAATAAGGGAAGGTCTTGAGAAAATGTGCTTTACCATAAATTATGCCTTCCTGGGGGAAAAGAACATTGAAAGGGGGTTTTTTGACAAATACAATCTAAGAGATTAGTTCGTTTGAGTAGAGAGAGTGCTTAAAAATGCAGCTGCATGCAGATTTCTTAAGAAACTACAACTGACAATTGAAGAGGAAACCTAAAACAAGATTACAAAAATTAATCAGATGGCACAGAATGGTTGACATTAATGTGTGTACTTCTTTGTTTTGAAACTAGACTGTGGAGTTTTCTTATATGGAAAATTTCATCTACTTGTACTTGTCTCCTCACATAGTCAAATATTTTGTGAGACAGATCAAAAACCGTCTTTGACAAGCTCATTCCCACGCTTATCCTTTTTAACCTGCTTTTTTTATTGGGTTTCTCCTCTTTTCCTGGAGGCTTGTTCAGATAAAGAAAACTTTGCTTGAAGTCTATTTCAGTAGCTATATATCTCTTGGGCAATCAGTATTTAAATGAAATATAGAAAAGAAGTTTAAAAAATATTAAGGAATAGAATAAGGCAAAGTCCACTAGCCTGTCGAAGTTTGGGAGAATGGAAAGAGTGTTAAAGTTGGCTTTAGGTGAGGCAGTCAGGAGAAAGAGGTTCTTTGATGAACTATTGCTGTATAAACTCTGAGCTGTACCCTGTAATGCTATCAGTGATTTCTCTTATGCTCCAGGTTCTTTTTTTTACTTTACAAAGAATGTGATATTTGTTGGAAAAACCTTTGCTCGCAGTACAAAAAATGTAATGTGACTGGATGTGCTGTAATTTTCCTCCCAAAAGAGAATAAGAAAAAGTGGTATGATCGAGCATAAAATTTGAATGGATAGGCTTTCTCAATTAAGCATGAGTTCACTATCTGTATGTATAGACCCAAATGATGTGTTGTTATGTCTAGAGTAAGAATTTTTCCCTTAGAAAGTAATAATCTTCGTCATGTCTTACTGTCATAAAACAGTTATGCTGTAAAAATGTTCTGCATTCTGACATATTTTTTTCATTACTCTGGTAATGAGCCGGTAATTGAACATGCTTATAAACCAAGTCCTGAAATAATGTTGCAGCCATGATGCTCTGTGGAAAACCCCTGTGATCACATGTAAGAAGGTAGAGTATTTGCAACATGGTAGTGAGAATCAAAGTATACTATTTAATTGTTCACAATGAAGTTGATAGCAAATTAGGTGCTAAATTCAGTAGTAACTATTAAAGCCTGCTTATCCCAAGAGTACTATCCATGCCAAGACTTGTTTCAGCAGGGAAGAAGAGATATCAAATGCCTCTATCAACACAGACAAATTCAGAAGTGTTATGTGTAAATAAAAAGAAATGCATGCTGAAGCAAAGGAACTTAATTTAGACTCCAAGGACTGGAGGATTGCTACACTAATTTGCCTTTCTTTTTCTGCTGTCCTCCTTGCAATTTATGCATCTCCCCAGGTGATATTAATCAGATATCCAAGACATCGCTTATATGTCACATCTCTATGTTTTGTGTTGGCGAATCTGGGGACTGCAAGTGCGTAATAGTGTGAGTACAATTGAGGACAGATCAGACAGAAGCTTTGTTAACTATGAGCATAGTGAGGGGCAATGCAGACATCATCACCCCCTCTGCTCCCCTGTTCTCTGCCAAGTGATTGCACAGACTCAACCTATATACTGTTTCAGAAAAAAGGACAGGTGTGAGGAAAAACAATCCTTTCAATGTTAACAAGGCCGGGAGGGATGGACTCCTTAAGTAGCTTGCTAACTGCCACAACACTAAGGAATCAAACAATAAATAACACGACAATATGGAGAGATAGCACTTGGTGGAGCCTATAGAAGTGGCATGCCCAGTATTATCCTAGCTCAGAAGTTGGGAGTTGGAAAGAATCACAGACTGTTAGCTTTTAGTTGAAAAGGATGGTCTTCTAGTAAAGGTTACTTCTTACCCAGACGTCTCAATCTTAAATATTAACAATTTTACCACCACATCAGTAAATCTCCTCTTTCACATGTGCACACTCATGTGATTTTCCTTTTTACACTTACAGAAAAAATAACAGCTTGTTACAATTCAAATGTGATAATTTTCATGTGCTAATCACTTTCTTAATGGGGAATGTTTGCCCTCTCTAATGTTTAGCCATTTCCACACCACTTCCATTCATGCTCTTCAAAGTCTCATGTATCAGAATATCTGTTCTTTCCTTCTACTGAACTATTCCTCTATACTCTGAATTTAGGCAATATGTGAAAATATTTTTACAGATTCTAGTTTTTCATCACTGCATAAACAAATACCCAAGTTAAATAGCCGTCAGATATTATGATCATATATTTTACAAATACTTAGTTCATATAAGTGTACATACTCAAATAGTGTAGAGACACTAGACTATATGGAAAGCTGTGCAAGTGGCTAGCATGCTGTCTGCTTTATGAAGTGTTGTGATAATTGACAGTAGTCAAATATAAAGAGTGCAGGGAGTTGCAAGACTGCATTAATTAATTAATATGCACTGTGTGCCGCAGCCATCACTCAGGGGTGAATATTTATTAAATTTTCTTTGCATGGGGTTTTTTTTTCTATCCACCTTTGCATTTAGAGTTTCTTTTATCCAGTGATCTCAAGGAAATTATTTTGATGTCTTTACTCAGGCTGATTAGTTTCTTACCTTATAAGTGGTACACTTGCAGTTAACAGGTGAGGCATCACTAGGTGTGAATATTGGTGCCCACTGATCAGCCCACAGGATTACATTCAAAATAACTTGTAATGTAAGTGCAATCAGTCTGATATCACTGATGAAGAAACTGAGACTCCAGACAATTGATTGACTTGTTCATCAGAAAGAATGTCTTCTAAAAAATGTTGGAGTTTGTAGAATAACACTGGTTTCTCCTCTCCTGTTTCATTTTCCTGTCCCAGCCTCAAGCTCTAGTTCATCTATTGTCACTTATTTTATGCTGACACAAAAAATTATGCACCCCTATTTGTTGTAAACATATTGATAAACAGTGTCATTTTACATAATAGTTTTAATTGTCCTGCTTTGTTGCTAATGGCGTTTAAATGAATTAGAAAGCACTGAGTTTATGAGCTTGGTTTGATATATTCCATGAAGCTGAGTATGCTCCATCTTTAATTTATGTATCTGCACTATGTAAATGTCCATTTTGTAAAGAGGTAGATATATGTGGTATATGTATACACGTGTTCTTTTGGAAGAGTCTTATCAGTAAAGTCATGGCCTCATTTTGAAAATAAACACCTGGTTTATCCTGAGTACTTATTGAAAACTGTAGTTATTTGAGACAGAAAACTATTTATATCATAACCAGAGGCTGCTGTAGTTTTTAAAAAAAACACCCTTTGATTTCTGTGGAGTTCCAAATTTTAATATGTCATTTTATATCCTATCATGATTATTTATTGTCCTTAGGAACTCAGAAGGATGAAACGAAGTGATTCAAAGTAAAATCAGATAAATATTCATAGAAAATGCTTCTAAAACTTAAATAATTTCTTTTAAAATTTACCTTGTCTATTTGAGTTTCAAAATACCAGCTATGATATAAAATTATAATCGTTACAGATTTCTATAGTTTGAATTTATGTGTACATTTTGAAAGTGCTTGTTGCTAGCTAGGTAACAATATTTGGTATTACCTGCATTAAAAAAATGTGACCTTTAATAATTACATGAGTATCAGTATTTTGGGCAGGAAAACCCTGCTAATATCTTGCTAGGAATAACATGGTGTAATAAGACCAGCTGGATCAGTTCTGCGTATGATTAGGACCATGTTTCTACCCAAAGGAATCTCATTCCAGTTACTGTATTTTCTCTATTCAAACTACATCTCTGTGACCTATAGAGGTGTCATTTTGTTCCGCCTGTGCTGTACTCCTGAATTTGCTTCTTAACTATATATATATATATATATATTAAAAAAATCAATCCAATGCGACTTCCAAGTCATTTCTGAAGTTATTTTTGCTCTTTGTGATGTCCTGGCATCCCTCTTGCTCTCCTAAAACTTTGGCCTTTGGCTTGTAACATGCTGCAGCTGGGACTATCAGGAGGTTTGGAGACTGCACTGTGTTATGGTCATTTCTCCATGGCGGAGAACAGTCTTCGTGGTAGAGGTCTTACCTGCTTTGAACAGCAGCAGGTGAGCTCCTCTCTTCCCTTTGCATGATTCAAATTATTTTTACTGAAGCAGAGTACCCTTGAATATTACAGGTTTCTTTTGAGTTGATAACTTTCATGATTCCCAAATACTTGTGAAGTATGTCGCAGTTAAATCAAATGTATTGCTAAACTATCCTAGTTCTGGATACTTTGTGCAATGTATTTCTTTACCCAAAAAATTCTGGAAAGGCTATATGAACTTTTCGAAACATACCCTCTGGAAGAGCCTATTCAAAAGGATCAGTTTCCTTTCTTCCATTCAGACCATCCCTGTGAGTGTACTGAAAATGTTATAAGGCTTTTCACTGATAAGAGTCAATGGTGATTCAAAGGAAGGTACACATTTAGTTGCAGTTCTTTCCAGGAGTGTCATCTTAGAATAATGAAACAAAACTCTTAGCTAGTGCACCCATTTTGAGACTTGCCCCAAATACCTCCTTTTGAATTAGGTGTTAAATTCTTTGCCTATTGTTGGACAAACATATCCATTATAGATAGAGTGTCTGCTATAACTATGAAGGAATAGTGTATCTGAGGAGTTCATGAGCTTGGCTTTAGAACGAACAAATTTGAAATTAAAAAAGCTAACTAAAATCTTTCCTTCGTAGGTATGTTTTTAATCGATTCTGTAATTCCTTCGAGGCTAGGCATGACTGAATATAAAGTTCAGACAGAAGACACACTCCTCTTCACTGACCCAATTTCAAACTCTCTGGTCTTTTATTCACAAGCACGTATATTGAAAAGAGAGCATAATGTAGATGGGAATGGGTGAAGTGAGCTACACATCATAGTGATGAGGTATGCCTTTTCCTCTGAAGCCTTTTTTCTGCTAAGGGGCAAAATAATCTTGTGATTACCCAGTAATGTCATCTTTAACGTAGGATTGTTTTTTCCTCTTGTGATCCTGTTCATCTTTTTTTTTTACTTTTTACCTATGCATGCAGCACTGTGGACCTGTGTTTTTCATCCCAGAGTACTATTCTCATTTGCTTTTAAGATAAGGAAATCTGGGTTCCTTTAAAGAGAAGTTTGTGCTGATAGAATCTCAGGACGGCATAAATCAGTTGTATCAGCTCCTCTTACAATGGTACAGTGTGTATAAAGCAAATACAGAAGTTGTACATTTTTCATCAAAGCCTGTAGAAAAAAATATTCTTAGGATCTTTAATTTCTGTAGTTCTCCCACCTAACATCTCCTCCAGAGGTTAGATTATTGCACTGTGATAGACGCCTTAGAAAAACCCAAGACAGATAAGATAGATCTAATTTCTAACCCTGACATCTCTGCCACCCATTCATTACTCTTTTTTAGAGTTCTTGCTATGCCCTGTGAAAGCAAATGTGTCAGTTACATCTGCAATTTCTATCAGAGGGGGAAAAATTGTTGTCTATTAACATCAGAGCTATTAAAAAGTGGAGCAAATTGTGTATAGTTCAGAATCACCTCACTTCAGGTGAATAATCCATCTGGCAGGAGAAGATCATTCTACCTGCTTGTCAGTGAGTGCAGGCTTTGTTAAGTAACATTTTTCACCACAGAAGAACAATCAGCCTTGGATCAATAAAGCCCAGAATGGATTTACAATATCCACTTGGAATAGATTTTGGCTGCATCTCTTCTTGGTGTCTCAGTTACAAGTCACATATCCACTTAGCCATCTCCTTAGTTACTGATCAAGTCATCTCCCCTTTCCTGGTTCTTTTTCTTTCGTCAACTTTCTACTGTAAAGTTAATTTTTAAAAAGAAAGAAAAAGAAGAGTGATATCTGCTCCACTGCTGTTGTTTGTTTTAAACACATATTTCATAACTATTGTGTGAAAAGGCATCCTTTGTCTCTTTGGCCAGCTTAGGGAATATTTGAAATCAAGCAATGTTTGTTTTATAATATAAAAACTGTGTGTCCCTGTGCTTTTGCACCACTCCTAATCTCCACGGTGACTCTCAGTGGGTAACTTATAAATGTACAAGAACGTCTCAAAACACATTTTGAAGAGAGAGAGAGAGAAAAGAGAAGAGAAAGAGCGACTCATCTAAAGTTACACCATCATCTTTAACAGCTGTGCGCATATTAAAGGAAGTAATGGGGGAGTGAAGGTACTGCATATTTCAAAGCTAACTGTTGCAGTAACAATAAGAAAGGGGGGATGTTGTGCAGAGTTAGCCAAGTGTTTGAAGTACATTACCGTAAGCCAAAGCAATGAAGTGGACAAGATTTCTAGCATGCTGCAGTGGTGCCTCCGCGTACTTAATAACAGATGTTTGGTCTCTCTAGGCAGATAATTGTCCTGCTGTAAGGTTGGCTTGACCTGTGTGAGCAATACTGTGTACAGCACTGAAGCAGTAACAAATGATCATAGCTTTCCTCTTTTTACTGGTAGAATGCTTAGCCACGCTTCCTTTTAAGCACATAATTACTCCAAAGCAACTGGAGCCCATACATCCTCCTCGCCTAATGGCTCTGAAGCCATTTTGCTATAATTTATGGGGACAGGGTTCAAAGTTTTAATAATATTTGGATAATATCATTGCCAAGATGTCTTTGAGCTGTGATGAATAGAATGAAAGTGGGCACATTTCGATTCTGTGCATGACAGTGCGAGTGTTAACAGCACCATACTTTGTTCAACCTTTATGGAAACATTCACAAGCCGGTTTGCTCATGAATTATAGATATGAGCATGAAGAATTATAAACAGCAGTGCAAAACATACAGGGTTGCTTTTTCATAAGGCACTGTCCTGTTAGTGGCTCTTCTTTATGCAGATAAATGAATTACAGGGAATACAAAAATGGTTTAAATAAACCCTTAGCAGATAATGTATTAGCACATCAACATAAAATACGCATGCACTGTGGCATGCTTTTGGATATTTATGTTTATACTCTCTGCTCAAGTGGCTCACTGATTTTTTGGCTTCCTATCATTCACCTAATAATTTCAGCATCCTAACTGCACCTCTGGGTGTGTTTATCTGACAATCCAAGCTGTTCTTTGCTTTATGTTGCTTGCTGAAATTGGCTTACCAATTTGCTCTGCAAGTTGCTTCAGTGTATGATAGGTTAATGATGTTAATCAAAGCTAAATAAGAGTAGACATAATCCTTTCATTGAAGACATAGACCAGCCTAGGCCAGCAAGTGCTAGCACTGATGGGGCAAGCATGCCTATTGGGGAGGTGGTATGAGATCACAAAAATAACATCAGAATAATGAGTCACTAAAGCTAATGTACACCTAGAGCTTCATCCAAAGCCTACTGAAGTCTGTAGGAGTTTCTACTGATTTCAGTAAGATTTAGAGCAGGCAAAATTCTGCATCACTTGGCTAAGAATACTTCTTTTCCAGTTTGCTTGATAGGGTACGAAACTTATTGTGAACAAACTGTGGCTAAATTCTGTAGATAATTCATCAGTGAGAGGTTAAGGGTTTGTTAAGCAGAGAGCACAAGTATTTTTCATTACACAAACGATATAGAAATGCTGACTTTCTCCATGCGTGACAGCTGCTCTCAATGATAAACAAAAAGAAATACAAATATGAACAAGAATTATTTAAAATGTTCCCAACAGTGATGGTAGTTAGAAACAATTTAATAAATACTCTCTGTTTAATTCCATTCAATGATATTCAAGCAATGCTTCATTTAATCAAAGGGGCGTTTGATTACAGAAATAACCAGCTGACAGAGTCCCAATTCACTCTGGCCACTAAGTATGCATGCAGATAGCTAGATGTGACATATGTGAGGTTTGGCAATTATTTCTGAAAAACTGTTAGGATGGCCTTAATTACAGTGGTCTGATTTTGTATTTGATAGCCTTACTTGAAAACCTTAATGTTTATTATGAATTTTTAATGTTCATTTCTTGAAGATTCTTTTAAATATAAGCCTTAATTGGCTTGTTGTGTAAACTGTTTTTTTTTCTCAATGGGTTAAACAGTGTTCACCAACTAAAATTATTTCCTCTGATTATGCTGAGGCTAAAGACACCATGAACTTCCATGGCTATTAAAAAAAAATCAACCAAAAAAATGAACTAATGTATGTGGGATTCAATTAATCTTCCAGTCTTCAAAGAAAATCCTGTAATCATATAAAAATTTGATTGGTAGCTCCTGTGTTTATCTTAAAATAATACATGGACTATTTTAATTCTGTACTAAGTTGTTGACTAAGTCTTTAAAATAGGTATATTTCTGTATTGGGTTATCACTAGAAGATGAAATATATACTTTATTCTTCCTCCTCCTAATTCTTTTCCTCCTTCAACTACAAAGAGAGTCTGGAAACCTTCAGCCACAGAAGTTAAAAATACAACATCTCTGTATTTTTCTTAATTGATTTCTGGAAAAACTATGATCTCTAATAATGAATTGAGAGACAGGAATGATAAAGGCAGAAGTAGTTTTACATTTTGAACAATTCCAACAAGGGGCTGAATATTCAACAACTGATAGGCCAAATAACAAGTTGTTAACTTCATAATGCACAGTCACAGAGTACATATGTGTCACTTTGAGCAAAGATTGAAAAGACGTTAGAATTAGAGATTTAACAGCCAGTTTTGATTAAATCAAAACAATCAGAGTAGTTGCATTTGCAACAGAATTAGATTTTAAAAATCCAGACTTGGAATACTTTGCCAGACCTTACAGTTCAAGCTTATTCAAGGATAAATTTTTCAGGTGATACCCTTGAAAAATATATATTGCGGAATACTTGAGGACTCTTCTGGCAAATGGCAATATATGTTCAATTATTTTGCCTCCTGTTCATGACTTAGAACAGTCAACAGAGCCACAGAAAGGCTGCTATTTGCTTTGTTGTAGAGAGAATTCCATCATATTTAAAGTCAGGTCATAGGAAATCCTGACTCTTTAGGTCGTGTTTGATGATTATGCTCAGTGGAATAAAAAAGGAACAGAGATAAAGCCATATTATCCATTTCTATAAACTGAAAATATTTCAAATGAAATCAGTGGAAACCAGCTCCAGATCTGTCTCTTTTTCTCCCTTTTTAATTCACGTACACTTTGTCAATACTTGCTTTGATCGCAAATGTTCACTCCTCACACACACCACAAAACACAGTGATCTGTCCCAGGACAGTGTATCACAAACAGAGGACATGTCAGTGTAGGAGCGTGAAAGCCTCAAAAATTGCATTGTGCCACAGGAAGAGGATGGGTTTATGCCCAAATGACTATGTAATTTCTACCTATAGTTGGAGAGTGACACTTCCAATTTATCTGCAACCCTTTTATCCCTGAAACAATTGCATTATCAGTCTCTGAGAACTGCTGATTTGTTTTCAGATCACATCTTGTTGAATGTCCCAGTGATGTACTTTGATATTATCACATCAAGAGAAATTAACTTGGACATAGTTATGATACCAACCCTTTATTCTTCAATCTGTGGTTCTATCACAGGTTCTATCACAGAACAAATGTTGTTCTATCAAGGAAAGGTGCATTCCACACACCGTAGAGGGATTTCTTAGTACCTACGTCAAATAAAAAGCCTGAGGGAAGTCACCAGAGTGCACAAGATGTACTGGCATAGCTCAGTGGTCCATAAGCTTCCATCAAAGTTGTAACTGCTAATTTAACTCAGGAGCTCACTCAGGACCTCACATAACTCAGTAGCTCATGGGCCAAGGTGTATCCTCCCCCCCACCTGCCTAGAAGACAAGCATATGCTACTATCCCTAGATGCCACAGAGTTTAGGGAAAGCTAATGAATAATGAAGAATGCCTGGCAAACCCTCAAGAGCTCTGTGGGTCATGGTATGTGATGCTTTTGGATTCACATGCAAAGTTTATTCAAAACCTCTGTGCCCAAGGAAATTTGGCTTGAAATCTTATGAGAATGGTCATTCTTATAAAATTTGCAAAACCTGTGAGTTTTTATTTGATAGGAAGTGCACCTAAATACAACCCAGTGAATAATTCTTAGTGATATCCCTCTTTGGGAAAGATCCCAGCATATGCAATAGGCTGAAAGTTCTACAGAGTCAAACTTCTCTCCATGCTTAAAAGTATTTATGAAATGGCAATCTAATTTGGCAGTATGTCATTAACATCCTGGAGATTATCCCAAAACAGCACACAAAAAATGTTCAAGGTGATTTTTTTCATTTGTTCCCATTTATATCTCTTTTCATCCTCCCATTGTGCGACGCTTCCACCCCTGAAAATTGGTGCTATAAGTTCATGGCAAAAGGAGAATTCCAGAGACCACCATTGTTTAGTGCTGGAAGATGTTGAACCTTTGGGAAGACTACAAAGTATTTTCATTTAGCCTTAGTTAAAATTAGGCTGATTTGCCTACTTCTAAATGATACACCTCTCCAGGTATGCTTCTAATTCCTGCTTATTCTTTCCTCCTTGTGCGGTGGAATTTGAAGTGACCTGCTTCCTCTAATTGAATGGGAACTCTATTCGATCACCCTGTCCTTTAATTTAGCTCTCCCACCTAGAACAATGGGTGATTAACACAAGTCAAAACAAGAGCATAAAGGAAAAAGGCAGCACAACCCGCCTTGGTGCAGCTGCTCAACTCCAATGTTTGCCTGCTGTGTAGCAGCATGTTACGGTCACTGCCAAGCCTTGATCTTCTCTCTCTCTGTGTCAGTACTCCAAGGATCCATCCTTTAAGCAGCGCAGATCACACAATTATACATTGTTGGAGAACTTCAGTGTCGCTTCTAAGCAATACAAATTCTGCAACTTGAAACAAAAGTGGATTAAACAGAAATACACAAACGATGTTTTAAGTATTGTTTTGGTTTTATTTTTTATTCATACTGCTGCTTCTGTTACCACCAAAGCTCTTTTTTCCCCTAAGTTATTGAAGTACTTGTCTGCCTATTTGTCAGACATTTCAACTTTAAGATTTTTCATTTTTATCTTGATCCTAATACCAGCATAATATCTCATCAAGCTGCACCTTCCTTAGATCAGAATATGTTTGAAATCTCGCTTTAAAAGAGTTGCACTTTGGTTCTGTAAAAGCGAAATTATCCTATACATATCTGCATATAATTTCTAGAAAGTTTTTTCAATGCAGTTCATTTTGGTGCTGGCCCAAAGGCATGTAATATCAATGAAATGAAACTCATTGATTTAAATGACTTTGAATCAGGCTCAGGGAAGCACATGTGAAGTATTAGCATTGATAGGGACCTTTTTAAAACCCGAATAGAAAAAAAATACATTATTTAAGAGGCATGAAGCCATTACGCTATGTAGAATTTACTTTTAAAAACTTATAAAATGTATTAGAGCAAGAACATTTCTGTCGATGCTAACTACAAAAGGTTGCAAACAGATCAGTTCTCCGAGTGCCTACGCAGATTTCTGCAAAGACTCAAGTGCAGTCTGTCCCAGAAAGTTTACTGTCCCAATCCTGCAAAGATTTAACGGCAGACTCTACTGTACTTCTGAATACCAAGGTATTAAATCTATCAGCAAGCACAGTCTGCTACTTTTAAAATATTATGGTTAAACGTGATGGTTTTCCTTTCCAGTCTCTGAGAGAGCGTATAATGTCGCTTACTTAGGCCCAAACCAAAGACCACTAAGGACAGTATATGTCTTTTCCTTACGTCAGTAATCTTTGCATCAAGCCCTTGATTGTTCCTTCAAAACCTGACAGGCTTGTACTCAATTTCATATGTACATAATATGACTCCTTAAAAAAAAAAACAGTCTTTCACCTCTGAAGACAAAGAACCACGTTTCTAAAAGGACAGAGTTACTTGATAGTCACCAGTTAAAATTAGACTCTGCATACCTGCTATGATTCAGTGTTTGGAAAACAAACAGATAGGGTTAGATCCAAACAAAGGATTCATTTTAATAGTAAACATATTTAAGAGGGTGCCTGTGTAAATGTGAATTGTTTAGGGGATGGATTACCATTTTGCATACATTTTAGAGCTCTGAGAGAAGCCATTAAGGGATTAACACCTCCGATTTATGAAAATGCAAGGATGATAAAGAAACAATAGGGGTGACAGCATTGTGTAAACGACATTGATTCATTTCAGAACAGGGCTGTTAACTGCTGGAAATGAAGAAATAAATGGAACAATGGATAGATGCTTTTACCAGCTTGTCATTAATTAGCAGTGAGCACAATTCTTTTATTGTCCTTTTTGAAAAATACAAAATTGGTAGGAAAATACAAGCACTGAGCAAATAGATTACTCTGTGTCACTAGGCTGACATCTGCATTTTCTTTCTTCTCTAATATATTTTGTTTTTCAAATTATATCGAACTTTTAGCCTGGCAGCAAGCCCAAATTTTGCTTCCTTTGAAATTCCTGAAAGGACGTGTTTTCATCCTTGAAACCTTACTGCTTTATAAAAGCGTAACAAAAGCCATGATTTGAGAAAGGGTTAATAAATGTTAGTGAATCCCCTGTAACACAGCTTGGAAGCACAAACAACAGTTCAATGCACTATTCTGCTGACCTATTGCGTCCGATCAACTGTGGTTTTATTTCTAGCAATGCCAGCAGGTGGGAACTGACAACATGTTTCTTTGGAATCGTAAAGAAAGATCGTCTCTGATGGAGAATTAGCTGGAAATAAGCGAGGTTGTTTGGCACAGATCTAAGCAGGGACAATGCTTGATTATGGCTATCACTCTCCAGCTGCTGTCAGAATGTTAAGTTTGCTTTCTTGAGGCCTGACATGTAACACATTTCTTTCTCTAATTAGTATCTGGAACTGTAAGATGCTGATATTTTACTGCATGTCAGATGTGCAGGGCTGAAATACATCACTGAACTCAGAGGTAAGTGTGGGTGCTAGGAACTAGTTTTGTGCCTCTCATAGTGAATTCAAAGCATCTCTCTGTTTTAAAAAAGCTATGTGGATGGAGAAGTTAGTGCGTATAAACCTCCAGTGTTGTTGCCTGAGAAAGGATGCAGAGTGAAGCTGACAAATCAAACATCAGCTAGGCAAAAGACCCTGAACACTGGTTTCATTTTCAGCAGCATATTCAGGCAATATTCACCGAGTATTTCCTCTTCCTGGCAGCAGTGTGTTTCCCAGCTGCAGATGCAAGGGTAGGGGGGTATTTACGCCATGCTAAAGAACCAGCAGCCCTGCCCACCACATTCAGGTAAATTAATTAAGCGCAGCATTGTTAAAGATTTGCCATTTTGCCACCTGTGTAGTGACCGTGTAGGTAAGGAGGAGTCAAGGCTTTCACCTGGGGCAAGTATGAAGCACAGCTTGGCAGGAGCAGTGTAGGAACTAATGTGTGGGGGCAGGTGCAACTGAAAAATGAGATCCTGGGTATAAATTCAGCTAATGCTCCACAGAAGCCTGCTTGCCCTTCTTTACTGCAAAGCTCCATGAAATTTTGCTGTATGTCTAAGTATGTAGGGGTGGTTTTTAAGTTTTATTTTTCAGGCTAACAGCACAAGCATTATTTCATAAACCACTTTCTCACCTTTACCTCAGAATGCTAGTGCTTTTTCATCCAAGGTGAAGGCAGTAGTTTCTCACCTTAAATGCACATAATAGGTTTCATCAGAAACTCTTAACTGTTTTTAAGAGAGGGCTCTTCAGCCAGCAACAAGTAGGTGAGCTGAATCTTTATTTTTCATTGCACAAAAAAAATGGATTGGTATTGAGAAGATTAGGGCTAATTTTTCTTACTAAAGTAATGCCATTTATTAGATGGTGACTGGGGAAGTTACAAAAAATATTTAGGAAAAAAATTGCCAATTTAATTTTTGTTTCTTGTTCAGAAGTTCCTTACAAGTTTGTGCTTTTTAGATTGAGTCTATCCAAATTTCAATAATATTCTCCCAGAGAGAATAGGCATAATTATTTCTTAAAACTATTGACCTTGGTAGTATAGCTCCTGGTGTTCCAAAAGTGTTTACAGTAATTTGGGGCACTTGCATTATTCCAAGTCAAAATGTTAATAACCAGTCCTCATGCAAACAGTCAGGCCACACCTTGCTCCTAGCTTTCATCAGTACTGGATCTCTGAAGTGTACGCTTATGGTTTGCAGAGCAAAAAAGTGTTTAATGCAATTTTCATGAATGAAATTCTGTACCCCAAGTAGTCTCTTTGAAGACAGTCTTGCAAAGATACAAGTCTTTTGCTCCTTGGGGAAAAAAAAAACAAAACCCAAGCCTTTTTTCAGCATCAGAGCTAAATGATCCCTTTATTTGTTGCACATATAATTTATATATCTACAGTTATTTTATTATATATGTCTGTCGACCTTTCTTTGTCTGCCGGGAAAGGCCTCCCTTTTGTACATGCGTTTAACTCCCTCTGCTTATAACTAATCTATGTCTCCAACGAGGTTTAATTTCTGGTATCAGGTTGACAAAGAAATGGGACACAGGGCTATAAAGCTGTAAAAAGAGGTGTTTAGCAAGGTTTCCTCCTACCTGTAGTAGAGATTTTTCATCATATGTGAAAGTCATTGAGGCTCTGTGAGGGTTCCTAGAATTATCTGTACAGAAGAAAACAATTGTAAAGGTCTTATTGTGGTAGAGCACTGAAGCACATGATTTACTCTCAGGCTGCAAGCACTCCCATTGATCTCAGCAACTAGTGACATGCAGAAGGTTAAACATGTGCTTTGCTGGGTTGGGGCCAAACCTGGTATCATTCTTCTGAATAGTTAACAAAAACTTTTACTGTTATTTAAAAAAAACCAACCCAAACCGTTATAAAGATACGTTGTATTTTAAGTTGGGATATAAAAGCACCAGCTCTGGTTCAAAAATAAGCTAGTTATTTTTGCAAACACAGTAGGATTTTTTGGCTCTGTTGCTGCTATAAGCACAGCAGGCCCCCTGTGCATCATCCCTTGCACGGCCGGACAAGTACTGCGGTTATATTAACTTTCCTTCACAGGTTGCCTATTCAGTGGAATTTACCCTTCAAAGAACAGTTGTAGAAAAAGCTCCAAGCACATGGAGCTGTACTGTCAAATACAGGATGGAGATTTTAAAGACATTACAATTGACTTTGAATTCTGAGCAGGTGCAATTCAGCACCTTCCATAAGATTCACGTTAAACTCGGGTCTGAGGAATATACTAGTTCTGAGCTCTTTATTCTCTGCTACATTCTCAGAGGCAAACTGCTCCATGCCAGTGGAATGATATGTCATATATTTAATGTGTGGAACTCTGAAGTTTTCTACAGAATAAAAATTCTGGGTCTAGGTGAGTTATAAAACTTACGCTCTAACTGGAAAAACCCCCCCAAACTTCTGAAAGTGTAAAATCTAATCCGTAAAAGGGAAAATCGAATAAGGTAATGAGCTCTCTTTGTGTATCTCTCTAATTTCTGTTTCAGTGTGATCTTTTACCTTGAATTCTAACTCACGAGCACTAATAGTCTTTATAGTTAATTCACCATCTTTAGTTTCTTTTGTATTGATTTTAATGAGATTTCAAATGTCTCCCATACTGACTGACTCTCTCCTAATTTCTATAAGGATCTGAAAGGAAAAATGTAATATATAAAGACTGAATGGCATTCTTATTCTGCACTTCATCACTATGCATTCATCAGTTCCGTGTCCACAATACTTTAGCAGTATGAGATTAAGTTTCCAGAAACTGCATAGCATGACTTCACTAATTCCTCCATGTGTTCTCTTCCCCTGACAGATTATTGAGAAATTAACATCATATAACTAACCTAAATACAGTGACCATGGCAGGTTTAGCCAGGATTTTTGACCATTTGCTTTCACAGTTCTGTAATAAGAACAAACCTCTTGTTTAGGGCAATACTTTGGAGGTACTTCAGGCTGTGAAATATATTTGAGAAGGCTATCCCAAAATAAAAGGATCTAATTGATGGAGTGATCCACAGTCGCTCCCTGAGTTGTCATTCGTACTGTACAGTGCAAGTGGATTAAAAACATTTGTAAATTAAGTCACTAAGGAATAGCTCTTCTGAAGCAATTGCTTTCAGGAGCTACTAGTAATGTCCATGTTGGGACTTACAGGCTGAGAAGAACTGCTCATTCTGGTGAGAATCATGCATGTCTTCACTAGCAGAGTGCATGTTTCGGTAACATGAAAGTGCTGGGTGAATGCCAGAACACTGCAAATTTTAGAAGAGCCTCTCTTCCACTCGCTTTGATTTTCTCATTGCATAACAGAACTTCCGATGTCGTATCCAGCTAATAAAGGGGTGGGGGAAAAACGTAAGGGGAGGGAAAACATTCAAAGGGCCCTGTTGAATCTTTCATGATGTAAAAAGGAAAAAATCCATGCTTTGATGCCTGATGTTCTCCAATCTATGAAATAAAGAGAAAGCGTTCTGAAAGTTTTGGCCATATTTACTTTTGCACACTTAGAGTTTTATTCATGTCCTCATAAATAAGTTATCTTTAACTGCAACCAAAAAAGGATCTTGTACAGTTTAGTACCCCTTTATGGTTGACGTTGATTTAAAACACTCCATAAGGGGCATAGTACTGCAGGATCAATTAAAAGTAAATGCAGTCATGAAAGTTACATGAAGTACTGTCTGCCAGAGCCTTGCAGACACTGCTCTTCATACAGCTGTTTGCCACCTTAACGAAACAGAAAAAAGCAGCTAAATATGTAGTTTATTTCATACGAATTGATGGCCTTGTGACAGGTAAGAAAAAGTCCCCGACCAAATCAGGTCTTCTCAGATAAAAATCTTAAGCAGTTTTAAGAGGACTTTAACTTAGTCTGTTAAAACATTCAGTTAAGTCTCTTTCAAAATAGCTGCCAAACAGGTATGCTGACTGTAGGGTCTCACCAAGGCAGGTTCATAAAACATTATTGTTAATCACTACATCTGTGCTAAGAAAATCAACACAAACAAAACAAAAATCCAGACCAACTCACACTAGTATGTTCATCTCTTCCTAGTTCCAACATTTTTTGTTCATGACCTTAAATATAAAAAGAGAGATGAGCGTAAACTAAAGTGTGTGTCGGATGGGAACCAGCCTTCCCATGTAATCTGCTGTGGGGAAAAGAAGTCATGATGAGTTTTCTGTTGGCCCCACATGAAAAGCCGGTGATTCCAGCTTTGGTGAGCTCAGGAGGTGCACTAATTTGACATTCCAGTATAATGCTCAAAAGGCAGCAAGTAGGAAACAGGGACTATAATTTTAGATGTTTTCACCCTTTCCAGTCCAGCTGACCAGAAGCAAACTGTACCACGGTTATAGGCCATGGTACATTTTTAACCACGGTGTTTTTTGTAGAACCCCCCAAAAATGTAGCGATAAGAAAACCATTACAAGTTCTTTGAGCAACAGTAGTATAATGTCTTTTTCCAGTTGTAGGCAGTTTTGTCCCTAAGGGCTGCCTGTGTAAAAGAAGGACATAACTTGCTGTTGCAGAGTTACTATTGGGAAGATACTGGAAGGGAACATTCATCAGTGGTAGAGTCTGGACCATAGGGCCTCCTGTGGCCCCTGTAATCCTAATTTTTGTGTAGATATTAACATTTGAATGGAACAGGAAATCTAAATTAGATAGTGCAAGAGATTGCCATCAGTTTTTGAAAGATGAGCTTTTAGAATGTCTCAGAGATGTCAAATTTATGTAATCCTTATCCTGACCTAGCATTTTTTTCTAATCTATCAGAGGTAAGGACATATCTGTGCAGAAAGTGGAGACCAATTTTCATCATTCCTATGTAGATGCTGCTTTGTCTGAACTTTTGAATCAGTAGCTGTTTTTTAGATACATGAAAACATTTTTTTACTTAACCTCTCAGATAACATTTTATTCATTAATAAAATCTTTCTTTTAGTCCTCCCAATGGTAGATAAAAGGGATAACTGGATTTCTGAAGAGTTAGTGCTGATTAACACAAATATAATTTATTGCCTATTCACTCGCTCAGCTCTTATCTGCCAATATTTCTATTTACATTTCATCACAACTGTTTTACCCATTTCTTGAGAACATGAGAGAATTATCTGTGAAATGCCAGTTTGTTGGTAAGCTGTTTATTTATACTGCAAGACTGAAGTGTTTTGTAGCTGAATTCGTTGCAGGGGTCTCTAGGTAGTGGCTGGTTACTAAATCCCTGGTAAAAGAATGCTAATAAAGGAGCTGGGCCAGGATTTGTCCATTTAATCTTGTGTTGAGTCCCCATAATTTCAGTGATACATGACATGGCCAGAATCAAAGTGAGAGGTTCAACACAGCTCATTATCTTTATCTGTAAACAGCTGTTTATTGTATTACAGAAAACAAACCACTGGATAGCTATAGGATAAACACATGTTTAAATCTGTTCCCCAGACTAGATGGTACTGTAAGTTATATGATAATTAGGGGATGCATATACTTAGGTTAATTTCCAGCTAACAATATTAAGTTGTTGCAGTGTGGTACAATACGTGCCAAGAAAATCCTGTATATTTGTCTCTTCTACTGCTAACACAAACACCTGTGCACTAAAACATAACAAAAAAATGCATGTTTGAAATATTTCCATTCTCCTTCTGAGGGACTGTATTTCAACATATGGTGTCAATAATGAAAAGATAGACTGTGCAAGAGTACCTGCTCTCTGTACTGGCATCGTATTCTCTTTAGATTGTTGATATTTATGGATAATATGTTCCTATGGAAAACACGTTCAGGTGGCTTTTATTTTCTTGCTCTTCTTCGACTTGTCAAAACAGTTACATCTGTGTCAGTCCTTCAGTTTTACATTGCTTTTTCCCAATGAAAGATAGTCCAAGTTTGGACATCTTTTGGCAAGACTGGGGACTTTTGTCCAGCCCCTGGCTGGACAAACAGGCCTGTCTGTAAATAACAAGTTAAGTATGCTGTTTTCAGTCACCAAGTGATGGAGTTACTCCTCTTATAAGTCATTATAATTATATACATGCGCACTGTTACAGAGACATTTATTCAGTGGACACTTGCTCAGAATCTTAGTATTATAAATACAGGACTTTTGGAAATTTATTTTGATAGTTTGGCAGCTCTGATAACGTAATGCAATAATTGACCATGGTACGTTCTTTGGAATTTTGCACAGATTTTATTTAAAAGCATAATAACATAAATAGCTCTGCATGTGGTACTTTGGCAGCTTTTATGAGGACAGAAAGAGAACTTTTTTACTTCATCTTTGTAAACAAGAACTCATTTCATAAATATTTTGCTTTTGGACTCATTCACTTATAGTTGGGGGGGGAGGGGGGGCAAAATTCTCAAATAATTTCAGATAATTCAAACCTCCTGAGGAAAGTAAAACAAAAAAAAATTCTAATAGTTCGTACCAATCTGATTTGGGGGAAATGCTTCATTGACCTCACATCTGAAGCTTGATTTAATATGAGGAAGACACCCCAGCTGGGCACTCTGGTAGAGTAAGAGCAACTGCATATCAGTCTGACATCCTCTACCAGCTCCAGTCATGGTCAGTCGTCAGAGCTCTAAGGAAAGCAAAACAAAAACCAGAAGCCAAATTATACATCAAAAGGGAAACAGTTTCTTCTCCTGCACTGCAGGCAACCAGCAGACCACCTCAGAACGGGATTCATACACTATGTCAGAAAGAAAGAGTCAACAAACAGTCCTTTCAGTCCACACCGCCCCATATCTACAACAACAATTTGTATAGTCAAGAACTCATATTACAAATTTATTTTTTAAATTCCAGGATTACCTTGATTTCAGGTGTAGAGTCCTTTCCAGAAATCATACAAAACTTGTAAATAATCTTTACATTTTTAAACCAAGTGATATATATGCAGAAATAATTGCTCCTCTCTATGAGATTTTGTACATTAATTGAGTGATGCATTATATAGCCAAAGCACAAGCTGAGCTGAAGACTTTAAAGATTTTTTTTTTTTTTTTATTGGGAAGAAGGGAAAGGCTGATGGCTTGAGATCTTACAATAGGATTTTGATTCTGGGGGAGGGCAGTCCTAAAAGAAAAGATCTTATACAGGCAAGCTCAAGCCATATTAATAATGTTGAAATGCTCTAGACATTGTCTTGTAAGGAATTTCCCTCCCCCCCCATCTTGATCAAATAACACAGCATCATCTTGGACATGTGCATCTCTGGAAGAAAAAAGAAAAGCCCTTTACTTAGTATTGATATATTTGAAGCTTGTGGTGTCCTAATGCCACCTTGCTAAGTGAAAAAATTGGAAATTTTTTCTATTCAGGTGTATTTCTGCTGAGATTACATGAAAATATGGTATCATTCTAAAAAGACTGAATTTAACAGAAAAAATGAGTTTCTGGGTAACTCAGGGGTTACAAAGAGTTACTACAAATATGGGATAATATTATTAAGGAACAGTTATGAGGTGATGCTCTGGCATTCTTAAATTAGTGTTATGCTTACTGATGTTTAGAGAGACCCAGCATGAGTTTTGTGGTCAGCTAAAGTACTGGTGCAGCATAGATCAAATAATGTATTTTATAGTCTCTGCTATTCCATAGATCCAACTTTGTGAACAAGATACTTAAATTGTCTCTGATTTCGATATTGTTGTGAAAGACTAATGGTGAGGAAATAATAGTACTTTTGTAGTAGTAACGGTATTAGAAATATCAGAAGTATTTGGAAGTAGTAATAGTATTTTTGTTCATGTCTGTATGGGTGGAATGGTGGAAAATGGGTGGAAAAAAGGAGTGATCTATGGTGCTAGAGAAGGTTTCATATTATGTGCTGAGCAGCACTTTATGAATGATGATTCTGATGGTGTTTGCTATTCAAAGGTAATTCATAGCACAGTACAAATTTAGACTCAGTTATAGTGTGAATTTAGCTGGATAATGTGTACCTTTACTTGAGTATAGTTTTACTTTTCAGTCTAATTTTGTTTGTTTGCTTTCAGCTTTGCCTAATTAATTAAAAACTCTGGTTAATGCAAGAGAAACAGCATGTCCAACTGTTTCTCACAGATGTCAATTGAAATGAGCTATCAAATTAATGCCATATGACAATGACAGTTTTGTAAATCATCCTTTGACCTGATTTGCCTCTGAAAGAGTTTATGCCAAAAATATTTATTCTAATACAGGCACATACTGACCATTTTTATCCCACCCACAAGCAATTTATCCTCGAGTCTTAACGTAGAAAAACTATTTGGAATTAATTGGAAGTTTTGCTTGATAAAGGAGTCTAGTTTTGACTGCTAAACCAGCCAGTTCCAGAATCAAATTTTTACTGTTAGTATAATATATTAATATATTCCCTCTACTACTACTATCAGCAATGTTGATGATAGCTACTGATTACCTTCTGTGTTATTAGGAGCAGGGAATATTTGTAATTGTTTTCAATAAGTAGAAGCTTGAAGTCATGGATCAGCTAGTGTACTGCAATGAAAGTGCATTAACTCATGGGCCAAAATTTTAATTTAATAGCAAAAAGGCTCTAAATTTTTTTTTTCAGTGAAATTTCCATGTTTCTCTCAGAGTACTTTATTCCTAGTAAAGGAAAACATTTTTAAATTAAGCAGAAGGAATGTAATCATAAAATTATTACATTTCTTTTATAGAAGCTAAAAAAATACACAGTATAATTAAAAATAACATATGATCATTAATGAAAAAGTCATTGTCTTTCCCTAATGCCAGACATCTTGCTTGACAAGAAAGAGGGAGGAATCTGGCATATTAAAAGAAGCTGTTTATTGAAATATATTAAATTATACTAGAAGTTTCATTTTCATACGTTATATGATTTAATACCATCCTACTAAAGGAAATAAAAAAATGTGTTTGTACCTTTTTTTGAGTCTTTATAGTGAAGAAAGAAAGCAGGAATGGTTTGGCAGATATTTTAGATTGTTTGCTTTAAAGTTGGGTTTTGTGCTTGTTTTTAACTGAGAACTATCATGAATAAGAAACAGTTGTTTCTCTGTTTTTTTTCCTGGAGGATCCCTTTGTCTCAAGAGGAGTAGAAAGGAATCTTTCACAAAGATTTTCTCTCAGTTGTGGTATTGCTGATGTCAAGCTTGCAAAAATCGTGAGTCAGCACTCCAAAAATCACGAGACTGCATTAAAAAAAAGTGATCTTTGAAAATATCTATGTGGCACTCTTTTTTGAGTCTTTATGGTAGATGTATGGCATATTTTTATACTTTTTCTGCAAATAGAAATCTTATTTTTCAAAACAAAAGAAGAAAAAAGAAGAAACAGATGAGCTTTCTCAAAAATTTGCATGACTCCCAGAAATGGGGTTTTGGAGAATGTTTGAAGCATTACAAACATTGCAGCGTAATTGCAGGTGTTGGCAACATGGCAATTATTTGTGAGAACTTTGATCTAAATTGAGGTCAATAAAAACAAATGAAAAAACTGATTGAAAGAAAAGCAAAGAACCCTTCCTTTGCATTTCAGAAGCCTGGGCTGCTGTAATACCATTTGTTCTGCAGTCCTCCCAAGAAATCCTCAAGCACAAATTCAGGACAATAGGCCTTGTGTCTTTAAGGTTAAATACAAAGTCATATACACATCTGATTACCAGATACAAGATATAGTCAGATAATGACAAATAACACTTTGATTTTGGCAAAAAAAGAATAGGCAAACTAGTGCAGATGCTGCTCTTGCAAAGATATAAGACCTTTACCACAGTTTAAAAGACAAAGAGTATTTGAATCTAACAACATGGTTTCTGGCCAGAAAAAGCTACAATTATTTTTAAAAATGTCACCTCATTCACATTCAATGATCACAGAAAATGGAAACATTTTAAGGAGTAATTGTAAACATCTGCTAAAGAAAAAACGAAAACATGACTAAGACAGAAATGAGTTGCCAACATAAGTATTGTGTGAACAGATCCACCGGAAAAACACCATTTGTGTGGATGGGTTCTATTTGGAATGTGAAAAAAATTATGATTATAAAAAAGATTAGAATCCACCTAAAAACATTTTACTTTAAGTCAGTCTGGCCGTCTACTCAAATATCAAGGAATGTGGCTACACTTGCATTTCTGCAGCAGCTTCGGCCCCTGCTGCTTCTCCTGACTTGTTCCAACAGAAGCATTTGCACAGGCACAGTGAACTGGACTCAAACTAATCTAACAATTCTTGTCTTTCTTTTTCAGCTGGGTTATTTTTCAGCTGGATCAGTTAAGAAAAAGTCAATGGCAGTGCAGATGGCGATGACAGCTCATACAAGAATGCTGCTAGATTTCTAACCATTGCCTCGAAATACTGATTTCAAACTTCGGTGCTGTAATGACAACATAAATGAAGGTAAATCAGATCCTTCTGTTTCTTAGAAAGCGTTCTCCCAGTCTGAGGGCAAGAAACAAGTGGAAGGCATCTATAGATCTACACCTCAGCACAGCGTTTGAAGTTGTTGAGCAGCGTGCAGGACACAGGGCTGCTTTGTAAGATCTATTGGCTCCAGCACAGAGAAACAGAATGACTGCGTTAACACAGAAGAGAAAGTAAAGGTGTGCATCACCCAGTTTTCCAGGTATAACTGTGTCAGTTAAAGATGTTTCCATGAACAGCTCATACCACTGATTGTAGAGATACAACACCACATGTCCTCTGGCAAAAATGATCATCTGCACATTTTCTAAAATACTGCAGGCAGCCTGGGTTTGCTCAAGTCATCTTTTCTTAATGCCAAACATTACATCTATAAGCAGCTGTTCTGATTGAAAATGTTTTATCACCATCCATTGGTAGAAGCTTGCAACTCCCCCAGTTCTGCTGGCTGACCAGTTCATTTGAATTACTCCTAATCTATTCTTTTCCATAATTGGGGAAAATCAGACAGATTACATGTGGCTGTGGGCAGACAAGCTGTGCTAGGTTAAAAGGTTAGTGAGCACAGGTGTCTTGCATTGTCTTCCCATGTTGCAGCTTTCCCTGCCTGGAGAGTCTGCTGACGGTCCAGTCTCTGGTTGAACAGCTGATAATTAGTCATCTTTTTTTTCTTCCTCCTCCTTCTTTTTGTTTTTTTTTGTTTTTTTTTTTTTTTTTAAACTGGATTAACCTGCTCTTTGAATTCACTACATTGCCATAGGAATGCCTGCCCTTCTGCAGCACGGGGGGCAACACTGGGGAAACAAATACCTGCTGGCAACGTAGGTGTGATTCTTTGCTCCAGTGGGAATGCCAGTTTGAGTACAAAGCAAACCATCAAAGCAAAAACAGGCCCACAATCTTCAGAGCTGACCAGAATTGAGAGTGTGAAAAGGAACTTCCAGGAAATGGGAGTTCTAGGAGAAGATTCCTAGAGATCTTGTTGATTAGCTCTCTAAAAAAAGCTCTGAATTTATAAGAACAACAAAGTAGCTTGATGTCCATGACTTATTATAGTTCATACTCGAGCTATGTGCTGGTTATATCGCTAAGTTGTAGGAGCTTGGAACCCTGAAGAAAGACTGTGATGGTGGAGAGTGGGTGGTATTTAACGTTATATTTATCATGTGCTCTTAAATCTCAAAATATGTATATAGGTGATGTTTGGGGAAGTATATTTTTGCTGCTGGATGTCTAGATATTAGGTATGTGGAGACCTGAGGACTCTGAGCAGGTTACCTCCATTTGAGTGTCACTTGAGTCTGTGATCTGGAAATATAGCAGGAAGCCCAATTTCCTTAAACTCCTGAGCAGTCAAAGCCAAATACTCCTGAAAAGCATCTTTCTAAGGGATTTCCTTGGAGTATGGTACAGGATTTCAGAAGATCTATGATAAGTCTTTTTGAAGATCTTAAAATCTATGAAATATTGAATGTGTACTTTCAAACTGCATTTTTTTTGGTAGTTTGGTAAAGGAGAATTGGCTGCTGGTTTTAGGCTGTGGCCAGGAAGACAGTAACAGCAGTTATATAATAAATCAGCAAAGAACCAGCTTTTGACATTCTCACAATGAACTGCAAGCAAGCTAGTATTTCCTGAGAAAGTTATTCCATTCTTTTTATTTAGGTTGAAGAACCCAAAATGAAACCTACTTCCTAGCTCTGGAATCTCCACTATTGATAGAAGATGATTCTGCATAAAGAATACAGGTAAAAATAACATTTTTGCTTACCTTTAAGGAAAGAAGAACTTCCAGAGGTGTCGTAAGACTAGTAAATCTTATTCAACTGGGATTATCATCCTGAATACTGTAGATAATAGGAAAAGAAATGAGGTTCAAACCTACCATTTTAATTAAGTAGCAGCCTTCCAGGTTCATGGTGTGCTGCCTTGGTTAATGCCATAGGCCACAAGCCATGGGTTCCATGATACATTAAGCCTGGCTTTAGGTTCCTATTACTGGATAAAAATGGTGCAATGAAATGATGCAAAGTATTGAAGTGGACTAAAGTCACCCTGTTGGTTCAAAATTTGTTTAAAAAAAATTTGACTTTTTACTTGCAGGCTTTATGTGTGACTAGAAACCATCTTTCCAACCTCTAATTTTAATCCTGTTTAAGTGTTACTCATCATTTTTATCATAGAATGAAAACTGTAGAGCTGGCAAAAAATACATATATGGTATGCTTTGGCTGTTTTCATAGAGTTGCCATTGTAAGCCTATGACTAAGAAATACTGATCATACATACTGAGGAAGTATTGATCATAACAGATCTGTTATTAACAGTCATGGAACCACAGTTGTCTAAAGATGTAAGTCTTTATTTTTCTGCTGACTCAATTATGCCAGTCTAAAACTTGGTCCACTGCTGTGTCTCCTCCTGATACATTTGATTATCCTACATAAAATACCAGAAACTAGAAAAAGAAACCATAAGTATGAAGATTAATAATCTCCCATGGTCTGTGTATTTTGAGTATAACATGTCTCAAACCATGATTACAGGCTTTTTTCCCAACTTAAAAATATTTCCATTGCTGAAGCTAGTTTAAAGAAAGATGACTAGTTAAAAGTTGAATCTCTCAGTGCTATTTTGTGTTTGTCCATTGTCTCTCCACTTTGAGCTCTGCTCTTATCAGATGGAGACCAGAAGAATCTTGGTTTTAATTGCTGATTGTAAATGTGACAATCTGTACTTTCAGTGGTGGTATTTGTTAGTTTTAGGGAACAGAGATATGGAGATATTAGAGGACAAAATAAGATACCTGTATTCCTGCATGGACTTCAGTGGGAGTCCCAGAAACTGCCTGAGGATCCAACTTCTTTATTTTCTAATCATTAAATTTATCTAAGTTTTATGAGCCAACTACTTTTTTTTGTTAAACCGAAATGGTGTTGTTCAGATATACACTAGCCCAATTAATGTGGAATTGTGCCTGCTGGACAGAGTTGTTACTAGGGCATTGCCACCTTTTAGACACAGTTTAGGAATTCAGCTCAGTAAAAGACACAGTGCAGATATACTGACTTCATATGCGACACTTTGCTTAAAATACACAAAATTAATGAGATGGAAAATTTTTTCTTCCCGGCCTTTTTTCCAGTAGGAGGAAAACAAAACTGGAATGTGATTGATGAGTCAGAAGGATATCAGTGCTTGTTACTGGCTCAAAAAGCTTGGAAATAGGAAAAGTGACAGCAGAATACAACATTTTTATTTTCAGTACTGCAACATACTTCATATCTGAAGATACAGACTTTGATTTTGCTTTTACTGTCTTGGTTCATCTGCATTGGACTGCAAAACAAATGAATTCAACTAAGTAGCATTAGTATGGCTTTCAGCTCCCCCATAACTACCATAGGGTCTCCCTATGCTAACTGAATCTTCTGCCAGTTTCAATGGGCAGTTTTAGTTCATGTGAGGAGAAGGGATTGAGCACAGTTTTCTAGCCTGAGCTCTTTACAGCAGTGCTAAAATCCTGCATTTGGACACTGATATCATCACAACAGCGAATGTGAAAGCCTTTCCGTGGATCCGTGCAAGCCCTGCCAGCGTGAGGCTATGCGTGGCACCTCAGTATCTTCCCAAGGGTTTCCCTGGTGCACGTGGAGCTCCCAAGATTTCTAATGCTCCTGTTATTAATATTCAGCCTTAGCATAAACATGACATCAATGTTAATGGCATGAACACATCGCTCTATTTTTGCTTTAGAAAAACTGGATAAAAGAAAATGACATTTAATACACAAAACTGACATCCAGAGACTGCATAAAGATCCAAAAAGTCTCCCTAGGTTCACTTAGGAACAAGATTAGGACTAGAGTTTGACTCTTCATCCTGATGATGCAGAGCTGTTTGTTTGGGGTTTAGTTTTGGTTTGGTTTTTTTTTTTGGTTGTTTTTTTTTTTTTTTTAACAGTTAACTTTAAGGGGAAATAATTATAAAAGGTCTACATGTTTACTTTTAAACACACCATTTTTTCCACTCTGCCCCAAGTCTGACATTTTAATGACCTGCTTTGCCTTGGTTTTTACTGGCAGCATATATTGAAGGGGTATTTTATGTACAGTTTTAACATTTGAACAACACAGCTCCATGTTCTGTCACTCTTTTATGTTGTGAAAAATGTCTTTTAAGTTTTTATTTCTTTTAATTGCTTACTAATTTGAGGGCATTTTTGCAAATGTCTCTAGAAACTTTCAGATTTATCATTGGTAAGGGTTATTAATTTAAGAAGAGCAAGCAAAGTAAAGGCTGCATGTATTTTCACTCAAATTACTATCCTAAATGACTCCATGGGGGGTTTCTTATAGGGGTCACTGAAAGGCAGAAAGGAATGTTTTTACTTCTTTGCTTTGTCACAAAAATTAGGTTACAAGGGCTATAAATGCAGGTAATACTTTTTATTAGTAGATTTTCCTCTGTAATGAATATAACATTTCTTCTTTTCATATAACGATACCCACTGAATGTCTTAGTACTTAGCATGTTTACTCTTACCTTTAACAAGGGTCTAAAGTAATTCCCCTTTAAAAGGCTTGCAAGCAATCTGAAGGCAAGAAAGAAACCCTGTATGGCAGGATTGCTGCTGGAAGTGGAAGATTGAAGGGGGACACTGTCTTGCCCGCTGCCAACAAGCTCATCAATAATACCAATCCTTGAGTAGGTGAGGTAGCGAGAAGTAAAAACTGAAACTGGAGAAGTCACAAGTCTGAATCAGAAAGACCAGAAAATTTTGCAATGCAAAATACAAAATTGGTCACATATTTTCCTGCTATAAAACACATTGCTCTTTGCCAGTCTGCCAGAATCCACATTTACACGATTCTCTAGTTCCAAAAAAGACTTAGTCTTGCTATTGCTTTGAGATTTGGGCCACATTGTTAAACTGGGATAAGCAGCTCCACCTCAGCGAGGCTGCGCTCTTTAACAGCTGATCCAGCGAGCATGCTACAGTTGTTCAGTATGACTAGGCTCACAGGGCTCTCTCTTCAGGGGATTACACCTCCTTCCCAGCTTTGCTCTTCAAGAGGGCATTAATATTCTCTGAAAGGCGGCCACTCATCTGTAGCTCTGTAAGGCCGATCTACTTTGATCTTAGCCTCAGAAATAGAATGATGAGGGATAAGAGTTCAAAGTATAAGAAGAAACTCAATATGCAAAGAATGTACCACATCTCCATTTGTTGCTGTTGTAAGGAAAAATAGTTTAATATCTTTATGGGATTAGGACTCCACAGTACTTTGCTAATGAGTGGCCAGAGCTATTAAGATTTTCCTTATGTCTCTGGACAGGCTGGCAAACAAACATCGATAAACAATGGCAAGTCTAAGACTGGCTATTAAGTTTTTGATCTGGCAAGTATTTTATTAATGTGGCTAACAGGTTGAATTATTTTGATTGTAGACCCGATAGAGCAAATATATAACACAGAATTTCAATCTTTTCCTTACAAGCAACTTGAGGATTAAGGAAATTACCAGTAATGAATGGCGGCTTTTTAACAAAGTTTATCACAAATGACCCTGGATTGTGAAGTGTTTGCTATTCAAGCGGCCATAGATGGACAGAAGACTCAGAAAATTACCAGTGAGGACAAAATTCCTTGTTTTTAACTGGTTTGCTCAGAACTAAGGAGATATGAACACTTAGCCTGCATAGCAATGACAAATACCAGCAAATGTAGCTTTCATAAGTGTATTTGAGAAAGATTAGCACACACTATTCAGTTCAAGTTTTAGTTTTTAGGTTAGCTGCCTTTCATATTAATCAGCTTTGTTTTTTTCAGGGCTGCCTTTTCTGTGCAAGAGCAGTGGGTGAATGCTATGCTTAATAACCCCTTACACCGACTAATTCCTTTTTCCAGCAATTGTGTGGTTTCCAAAAAAATTAAATTTGTATATTTGGAAGAAGAAATGTAGAAATGAATGTTGTTTGTCCTTAAAGTGCTAGAGAAGCTTATGTTTCAAGGACTCACGTAGCCCTTTCAGGACCATTTACTGTTCCCCAAATTCCTTTCTATTTATTTTTCCAAGTCCTATAAGCATGGTAGGATTTAAGGCCAGCACAAGATACTTTTTCGCTTGATCAGCTGAGATGCTAATTGTCACAAGGAATTATAGCATACTAAGGAGAGTGAGATATTTCACATGCAAATTCTGATTTTCTGAATGTGATGGCAGGAATTGCTAGCAAGGTTTTTCAGCAGGTCAGTGTCAAAACCTTGTTTCCTTATTCACTTTTCATGACTGATAAACAGCCATGCCATCTCTCTCTAGCATCAATCCAACTACCTAGAAACAGGTTACTAAATTCTCTGCTTTACAGACAGACAGCAATTTCATTTTCCTTTCGGAAAACATTTGGGAAGTATCAGTGACTTGTACAATAGACGCCAAGCGTGAAAATCTTGTCAGTCAAGAGAACATCACCCCATACATGTCCCTAACAGCTCTTTCCTGATTCGAAAGGAGAGTAGCTTTAATTAATTTATTGGTTGGCATCTGTTTAACAGGCATATGTGTGATGGGTTTCTGAACACACCTGGTCTATTTTTAATGTAACCTCCAAAAAGATTTTGATCTTATTTTTAGCTTTAACCTTATAAAAATGTAACAGCACAAATAATTCTTACAGTGACTAAACTCTTTTTTTTTTTTTTATTTAAATCCCAGTTTCAAAGGAATTTAGCTATGACCTGGATTTTAATTTTCTTGGGGATTTTACTAATGCTTGAGGGGGAAAACCTGGTACATTTTCAGCATATTAAATACCTGTTTGTGTCAAAGTAGTCATTAGATTTCTAATTCATTTGATTACAGTACAGTGATACAGCAAGGGGTATGTCTATTTATAATCTTTAGCTATGCTATCATTAGAATATGATTTCTTTATTTTCATTATCGGGGCATGCTACAGTAAATGCACCTAAATATTGCTCGATTTTGAAACCACTTAATTATCCTGTCATTGGTGCAACATTATTCAATTTTATATTAAAATTGTTTTCCCGGAGACCTAAGCTAGATTCAAATAAACTGTTCATTTTTGGCAACCAGTAAGAAATGGAGTCCTCGTAAAAATCAGACTTTGGAGTGAGGAAGTTGGCGATTTTTTTCATTAGTTTCATAGGGCTCATTGTTCCTATTCTGGAAACTTTATAGCTGCAATCACCTACGGCTAGAATCTGATTTTTACTGAGGTGCTATAATAATTATACTAAGTACTTTCTGTTTGTCACTGACAAACAGCAATCCTTGAATGTCACTTAAGGAAAACAGAAACTTTTATATTGTGGGTTAGTTTCCAAAACTTCATGGTTTGAGTTCTCAGGAATAAGTGCAAGCTTTTTATTAAATAAAACCAAACCAAAAAAACTACCCTAGGTTTTGCATATAACCAGGAAATCTCTCAAAGTCTTGGACATATTCACACAGATGTTCAGGGCAGTGGGGAGGAATATATGAAAAAGAACAAGAACTTGCAGAAACTTTGAGTTCCTTCAATAAAATATTTTGCTTGAATATGACTTACTGAGAACTGAAGGTTGACAAGTTTAACTACATACTGTAATAGGTAAACAAACAAACAAAAACCTTTCAGTTCATTTGTGGATTAGCAGTTAATACTCTGAAATCCACAAGCTATGGCTATCTGTGTTGTTATAATCCAAAAGAAGAACTCTACATTTTGTGTTTTTCAAAGGAAGATCTTAATCACCTCTTTGTAAGCCACCAAACCCCTTATTAAAAGTCTGGGCCCAATCCTCCCTTGAAAGAGTGGCCCCAGAAAACTATGGTCTTTGATCCTAAATTGAGAACAACTCCTCCTGAAGGTAACGGTATGTGATTAAGGACTGCAGAATTTGGGCCACTGACATTAGTGAGACTGGCTGCTGCCATGATTAAAGAACGATTTCATAAGATTAAGGACCATTGTTCTGTTTGGTATCTGTATTCTTATTAACTCTTCTTCATTATTTATTCAGCTTAAATAAGATGAACAGTATTACCTTGTTGTCAATATCAACATTAATCAGTGGAAACTAAAGTGAAAACGACTGCAGTAATTTTCTTATAAAACGTAAGTTTATAGCATAAATACTATGTAATGTAAAAACTATTAATGATATAGTTGCTAGTCTTGCTCTTTGATATAATATTTTTTAAATAAGTTACTGACAATCAGAATCATTAAACTGAATTTTCTGTTAACATTAACTCGGTCCCACACACATACAAATTGTTTTTCTGTCGTACTAAATGTGTCCTAGTAAGTGCATTCAGCAAGGGGACCTAGGGAGCTGGGACCAGCTGCCTGCTCGGACCTGGCACAGGCTTCTGTGTCCTCCAGTTGGGAGGGAAGGAAATAATGGAACATTCTCCCCCAATTCTTATGTGCAAATGAGGACACATATAGTATAACATTAACAGCCAGGCTGTTCAGTTAACTTCTACAACCAAACCAGAGTAAAAGTCTCTCTGCTAAATGGATTAGGATCTTCTCCATCCTTAGGGACTGGGGAGATCCCTCAGCTGACCTGTACGTTCTCTCTGTAAGAATGTAGGTAGAAGTACAACCCTGCAAGCTTAGGTATGGTAATTTTTCTGAGGTGGGGAGGATGACTGAACTGGATTGGTTTGCTTGTCTGTAACTTCAGTTTACATACAAAACCAGGCATTGTGAGAGCTGCAATACTGAGGTGCCAGAATTTAGAAAAAAAAACAAAAAACCAAACAAACAAACAAACAAAAAAAGACGGACTTTTAACTTGCTCTACCTGAACTTTGTAAAAGTCTTGCAGTGGCACATAGCTGATTTTAGATTTTTGTGTTTGTCACAAATAGGAAATGTTTAAAGAACCTGGAGCTTAACAGCTTAGCTCTTTCCTTTGAGAGGAAATAGAATTAGAACCTGCATGTGCTTGGCTTATACTTCATAATACATTTTATTATTAGAATTATAAATTAGGCCCCTAGGCATCAAAATACAGCATAACTAAAAACATAACTAATCAAGGTAAATTGATGCCTGCCCTAATATATTTTACCATCGCAGAATACCAGAGACTGCCTCTCGCTCCGAGCCCTCCACTGTTAAGTAGGTCTGTTGGCACCAGTATTTTACTGCTATAACTAGTCTAGGACTTGAATCTGAGCCACACTATTGGTTTCCATCCGTTCATCACAACTGGAGAGTCTTGTAGGTTTTTGGCCAACTTTCACCTTCTACAGGTGGTGGAAGGCCAGCTGCAAGTGTGTTTATTCTCATTTGCTGTACAATAAGCCCTGAGCTTTTCAGTGCTAGTGATGGAAGAGAGGAGAGATTGTCTTGTGTGTGTGTGTGTGTGTGTGTGTCATTGCACATCTTTCCATGCTGGCATTTAGTGGTGTCATGATTCAGTGGTGCAGGAGTCTGTCTTTTGCTTAGCATTTTCCATAGGATCAGCAGTCCGAAAAGGTATGGGACTGATACAGTCCCGTTTCCTTGGTATTATGCAGTTATCCAAATCTGTAAAAATGGGGGTAGTAACACTACCCCACCAACTTGTGCTTGATGACTATAATCATGAATGTTTCTGAGGAGAGACAGTCATTTGAATCAAATTGGTTGCCGCCTTTGTACCTTCAGTTTATCTTGTGAAAATACTGTCAGAATAATATATGCTTCCTTTATAACCAAGAAGTTCTACTCTTGATCGATAGGACTTACATTTCATTTGTCAGGTTAATGAATTATTAGTCTTCCAGGTTTTTTTAGTACATTTCAGTCTCTTTTTATGCAGCAGACAGCTGTGACAAGGCTGAGGTGGAAAAGTAGCCTAAGCCCTGGTGCTAAATAGGGACTGGTACTCTTAGATCTCACTGGGTGCTCCTTATATAACTAAGGTGGAAGTACTTAGGCTAATGCCGACAACTATAACCAGAAGTGATGCTGGGAGAGTGCCCTAGTGCTTGGGCTTGACATTTTGAGACAGTGATTAGACCTGGGAACTCACTGTAGCCCTGATAGAAGGGTCCAGGGCTGGGAAACATATCTTTTGCTAGCTGAAATGTTTTGACTGTATAGCAAAGAACCTTATGGACTTGTGTTCTCAGACGGTCAGCTAACGGGGCTTTAAAATCACAGTACAGGACCTATCTCCCTGCATGTCAGGATTGTTGCTGCAGACCAAACCATGCAGCTCTCTGGAGCTCCAAAGAAACTGAAGTTCATAGGGGCTGGCATTTGGCTTTCCAGGTTGGGCTGCTATTCCAATTGTGTGCAGCAAGCTGTATACAACTGGAGAATAAAATCATCAGAAAATGCAACTGTGAGTTTTTCTGCCTACCAGTGACATTAAGTGCTTTGCGTTGTCCCCTCAGGATTTTATCAAGCAAGTAAATTTTTTTTTTTTTGCAAATTTACTTTTACTTTGGGTGCATATGAGGAAAATGAAGATTTCACATTCAGTAAGTTGGTTTTGTTCCATAAACATTAACTATGCATGTTAAAGCTGTCCTAGGCAATCCTGATGTGCACACAGTAGTTTTTTCATCTTTTCTATAAATATTTGTAGTTGATCATGCATTGCAATAGAGCATTCCTCTCTTTTGACTTTGCCCTTTTTTTAGCTTGTTCATCTGATTTGCACAGAAGAGGGAAGAAGTTTTTATGGAAAAGATAAGCTGCAGACTCAACTCTTTGTGTGGATATGTGTGTGTATGTTAAAGTCTGCTGAAAAGCTATTTATGGATTTTAGTGAGAAGGCATTGTCTCCGTTTTTATGGAACTAATGAAATCTTTGGGGGTTTGTTTACCTACAAAGTTCAGTGGGAAAAAGTGCAAGTGGAAATGACAAGTAAGCATCAGAAGTAAAAAGTTAACTTAAGTTCTATTATTGCCTTTTAAATGTCATATTCATCTTCTTTCATTTCCTCTGTGAACACTTCCTCCAATTTTTGTATGCTACTATATTTCAAAACTTTTTGACCAATAAATGGAAGTCTTCTGATGTCATTCATGCTTTAAATACTTTGCTGCTCTTGGTATCCAAAAATGCCAGCAGTCTTAGGAGTGTGTTTTTGAGTGCCTTAGACTTTTGGAATAGCCAGAAAAATTTTGTGAATCACAGAAAAAGATCATCCAGTCTCAGTGAAACAAAAACTTGTTTGTAGGATTGAGGATTAATATTTTCAAATTCCTTCTAGTATATGACTTTATACCGTAATATTATTTCTGGTTTTGTTCAAGTATTGCCTAAGTCAGCAGTCAGAGCACCCTAAACTAGGCAGTTCCAAATCTGGGCAGGCATTTTGGCAACATGTTGTCACTAGATTCTAAGTAGAATCCTCCTATTTGTTGACTGGTAAAACAACAAAAGTTCTTCAGTGAAAAAAAAAACCAACAAAATTCTAATTATTTTTTTAATTAGTAGCAGGTCTACTTAAAAGCTTAAAATGGTTTGACATTTGCATAGGTCCTTTGCATGATCCTAACTTCATGACAGGCTTTGCAAAATAAATGTGAGTTACAAAATACAGTAAAATTTCCCTGGGTTCCACCCTCTTTAAGTTTATGGCAATTTTGTATCTCGATTCAGATCTCTAATCATTTAAATTGAGCTAAGCTCTAGAAAGCTAAGTGCTCTATATTTTTTAAATAAATACTATTGCATTTATTATGTGAAAAGTCTGTACATTTCAAACAATTGTTTTAGAAATAAGCATAGGAAAGCTTTAGTTATGTATGGAGAATGTACTGCTGTAGATTTCTTTTTTTAAAGGAATAATTGAACATTACTGGTCTAGTATCACTGTCTTTTCATTTGTCTTTCATCACTATGCCTTTCAATACCATTCATCTATGGACTAATGCAATGCCCGCTGAAGTCAATAGAAGTCATTCAGTTGACATCAATGAACAATGAATCAGGCCCTTTAAAAAGAAGAAGAAACTAGAGTTTACAAGGGTTAAACAGAGCACTGAGGAAAAACACTCTGAGGCAGGAATTGTGACTTCTCCTGTGTCCATACAGCACCTGGCACTTTGCTGCCATACAGAATAGCGACAGAATAAACTGATTGTCAGTCTCTGCTGGTAGCTCTGATAAGGGAAGGCAGTTTTGCCAGTCAACATCTGAATTGGTTTTCTATACAAAGCCTTAGTAGGTATCAATAATTGTAATACACAGTAAAAATCTGTTCAGATAGGTGTCATTGATGCAGATGCTGAAAATCTTTTATTTTATTTGCTTCTGCCCAGTCTTTTCAAAGAACTCATACTTTTCTATCAGTCTTTCTTTGTTCTGATTAAGTTGTAATCACTCAAAAGCAGATTCAGAAGCTCCCCCTCCTTCCTTCACAGAGACTGTGTTTGTTTTATACCCAAATGTGACATTGCACACTGGTGCAATCGAAAAAGGCTGCAATGATCAATTGAGGGCCCAATCAAAGCCTAACAGATAGGCAGCCATTCGTCGCTGTTTGATATAAAAGGTGTTTTATTTCTCATCACTTTTTTGTCACTGAAAGAATGCTTCCTATGTGCAGATTAATTAAAGTGTAAACATTAAATATTGATTGATGCATTATCAGCATGGAGCAGTTGCCTCCACTCAGATTGATTCCTGCAGTGATTTATTGTCATATTTGTGGAGTCATTTCACTCGATAACAAAGAGAAATAGCCTGCTCCCTCTACCTTTCAGGCTCGCTTTCTGGCTCTTGCACTGCACCTCCTCATCCTCAATGACTCCCATTCTTTGCCTGCTGGAACTAACACAGCCTCACCATATTTTCAGGAGAAAAGTTCAGGGCTTTTTATTTTGGCATTTGCATAGCAAGTTTATAGTTCAGTGCGAAGCTCGCAGACCTGTGCTCTGAAATGGAACATCTCTGGTTAACGCTTTCACCCCCTGTCCCACACAGCTGCTTTCCCTAACGCTGCTCAGGCACAACTTTGCAAGCACAGGTTCAAATCATTTGAATTAACTCACTGCCAACTTGACAGAAAGGTGAACTTTCAACAAAGTAACATTGTTTAGGTCAGTTTTATGGCTAAATTTTCCAATTAGTTACCCTGAGTAGGAGCACAGCCACACAATAGCATATCAATTTAAAAAATTTCAGGTTTTTACTCTCGTTTTGGACAAATGTATAAAAGAGGCCTTCATTCAAGTCTTGTGGAGTATTTAAAGTAAAGCAAAGTTTTGTGAGCATCTGGATTAGAAACTCCTTTTAAAAAATTGTATTCAATTTCTGTAGCTTTTGGAAGTGGATTCAAATGAGATAGTAATCCAAACCCCTTCACTCTTCTCCCTGAAAGTCTTTAACGTTCTTACTCTGTGTTCATCTGCATCAGGCATGGCTATTACACAGCACCACACATCAGATCTGCTGCACACAAGCCTCTGTGCCAAAAGGAGCTCTAGCCCCTTTTGATATCATGTATTTGTTCAAGACTGCTATATTCCTTCCTTCTTTGTGTTTTCACTGGGAGGATGGTCATTCAGCATGTTGACAGCCAGAAACTGCCTGTGCTAGCTGGATGTACCCTCAGTGACCCAATCAGCTACAAAAGAAAATTATTTGTGAAATTGCTTTGTTCTGCAGTAACAAAACTTGATCTCTTACATACATGGCTTTCATTTAACATTCAGAGAATCAGATTACTCAAAATCTGCTGAAATCAAATGTATGAGTAAGACCACAAAAATACGTAACGGGCAACTGGTGATCTTGATCCAGTCAACCAATGAAACATTAACCTTTGGTCACAGTAGCAACAAATGCTAAACTTGTGAATTTACTGCAGCAGCGAATTTCACTCCTAGACCTGCAGGAAATCATAGGAATGGTTTCCTACATAAGCAGCAGCCGTGCCAAACTGGCTCTCTAAGAACCGTGTGCTATGATTTCTCTAAAAGGCAAAAATTGCAAAAATTGTACGAGACTTCATTAAGATAGGTATTCACTTGTACTCCTGCAATTCCTGACCATCCCTGTCACTCCCAAGCACTTGCCCAACAGCACCTTATTTAGGATGTTTTGATATTTTACAGATGTATCCAGACCTGGGAGAAAATGCTGCTATTCTAGATCCTTCCTCCCCATGCATTTTCTACCAGATGCTCTTCCTGTCCTCCTTCTGCTCTGTCATTATCCATTCCAAGCCAAAATTCCTCCTTCTTGCATCAGCTTGCTGATGTTCTGGGCAGTCACACCTGAATTTGGCACTCCTAAAATTAAAAAGCAAACAAACCAACTCTAAGGTATTGCAACAGTGTGCTCATCTGGATTCCTGCAAAACGGTGCTCTCACAAGATCACTGTTCCCCTTCTCTTTGTTTGCTGTTGCCCTTCCTACCCACTGAACAACACCATTGTCACTTTTTGTTAGATTGTCAGCCTTATTGAAATTGTCAGCTTCACGAGTTGAGGACCTTGCTTTCCTGTTTGTCTTTAAACGGCTGTGCAAACCAGCAAGGCTGGATAACCACCACTGCTACAAATGCAGTGCTGTAAGCCCGCGTGCTTGCGAGACTGCTGTAACCAAAATCTATTGTCACTCTAATTTTTGTAGAGTACATTTACATTTTTATAAAGCCTTTTATTCAAAGATTCTAATGCATTTTGTGTAGAAATACAGAAATGTTCTTAAATATCTGTAGTTATTTTTAGATGAAAACATGTATCATCTATGAAAATAAAGTTTCTTTTAACACTTTTCAGATGACAGATAAAGACTTTCTAACAAATAATATTCAGTCTGAATTGCATTATCATTGTTCAGATAGGGCTGCACAAGAACAAATTGAGAGATCTCGGCTGCAAAGGATCTGTTATGCAGATCAACTGTGGACCTGAGAAGCATGCACAGAACTGTTCCCTCTGGGTGACATTACAGCATCTTTGAAAACAATTGGAAAGCTGCTGTTGACTTTAATGGGCCCAGGCTTTCCTCCTTGTATCCAGCAGAAGACGTATAGAGATGCTTATACATAACTTGGACCTAACTGTAACTTACCGTATAAGCACAAACAGTTCCCAGAAGGAAGCAGTCCCAGGGAAGACATCAGCTTTCAAAGAATTAAGGGCTGTGACTCTGTTGTGGTTTGTCCTGATGTAAGTTAGCCAGAAGGGCTTGGTAACTGCAGGTAGCTTTTCAACTGTTTGTCTTGATCTTTAGGTCTTTTTCAGTAAGCCATCTAGCTGAGCTTGGTATTAGTGTAGTAAACTACTAAAACTAGAGTTACACTAGCTGGGTTTCTACTTAGAAGAAGCAGTGCAAGTCAGTGCACAGCAAGTCTGCATGCGTAATTTATTTCTCTCTCAGCCCCCACAAATGTTCCTGACAGTGGTGGACAACTAAGTAGAATGAACAGATATTAGGAATATGTAGGGAAACCATGGAGCAGAGAATAGCAAACAGATCTTTTTGATAGATAGTAAAATAATTTTGTAAAAGCAGTGTATGATTTAATACTATGTCTCAAATATCTTCCTCCAGGGCCAGATTCTGAAAGGAATGAGGTATTCGTGAACTGACCTTTTCCCTCAGTGTGCCTCATTGCACCTCACCATTATACAGCTGTTGTATAAAAGCCATACAATAGCTAAGAATGAGAATTTTAAATTATTTAATTTGTTTTGGTGTTTCAAGTAAGATGAAAACTTGCTTTTTTCCTTATATGCTTTCACAGGATCATAGGACAGTTCAGGTTGGAAAGATACATGTCCTAGAGTACTTCTCTTGAATTCTGATTAGGGTTTCCTTTCACCATGGACAATTAAATCTGACATGAAGGGATACAAAAAGATGTTTGTTAAGGATTTAGAAAGCTCGGTACTGACCTAGATGCTGCATTTTTAGATATGTTCATATACATAGGGATTGTAAACCTATACTAAGGACTCAAACTCACAAGAAGTTCCCCCCTCAAAAAAAAAAAAAAAAGTAAAAAAAGAAAAAAGTTGTGATGATGAACACAAGCTATAGAAGGCTGCAGCCCTTCCCATTTTACTGAAGAGAGTGTCTGATCTGCAGTAAGAGTTGGATATTAATTCAAAATGGTCTGCTAATTTTTCATATAAAGTTACAGTTGTATGACCTTTTTAATCGAGTAGACTCTCTATATAAATTTAGATTAGCATATCAATGCAAATTATCCTCCTGTTTTGTTATATCTCTATAAGACCTGCCAGATGAATACTGTTGCCCTAAATTGTGATATTTCCACTCCAAAAATGAGTTTACCATTTTTGTGGCAACAATTACAGGTTGCATGAGAATGGTGTGTTATCTCCTGAAATTGTACGTAATTTATTTTTAAAAGCTTGAAACATAGTTTTGAAGTTAAATGCATACCATCTTTGTAGCTGCTCAGATCATGTTATTTTACGTTTCCTGAAATACCTTTGAAGTTAAATGCAAATTAGGGGAAAATAAATTACAGCTTGGGAAGTGACCAGTGTCTGATTATATATTATATAATTAACTCCATCCTTCACATAATGTTTATCTTAATAATTATCCAATATACTTTAGAATAGTTTAAATGATTGGTGATTCTTTCCTTGGGAGGAGCGGTTAGGTTTGTTCATAAGGTGTATTTTTTATTCACTTTCTGGCTCACCAGGACTGAACATTTTAAAAATCTGTTGTACTAATTAAAAAATTATTTAATGTTAATTATAAGCAGATACAACTGCCATTGCTCAAAATAGTCTTTTATGATCATCTTCTCTGATTCTTTTTTACCTTCAAACTTTGCCTTGACAAAAATGGATTTGTTTTATTTGAATTTGAATATTATTATATTTGGGACCATGAAATAGGTTGATAAGGCACATTTATCCTTTCTTTGCCTATTCTGTAGTCTACAAACATGAGATGGGATTTCAAATTAACAGAGTTCTATTAGGAGAAACCGTTTCAGTCCAAAAATAAGCTTTTCATTCTTAGACTATAACTTGTATTATGACAGAAATTAACATTTTTGTGACCTGTAATTAACTGTGTCTCCTCATGCTATAAGTAAAATTTGGCAGCTATAGCTGGAGTCAACTATATCTTGAGGTCTAGTTATCTGTAGCTGGTTTTTTATTTATAGCTTTTTGTATTTGCTAATGACACTGCAGAGTTCAGGGATGCAGACAATAAAGAGCACAAATAAAATCTGTGGCTGGTGTCTGCAGCCCTGTTCCATTTCATTCCTGCAGTGGCATCAGAGTTCCTCAAATTCTTCCTGTGCTTGGAAATCTCCGGGGTTAGTGTTTAAGTCTTTGATGCTGCTAGCCATTCCAGTCTGCACCATTAAAGCTGCATTTTCTAACCGTCCCTTGGTAATTGTTGCAAGGACTTAGACAAGTAAGACTATCCAAAGGCATCACTAAGGTCAAACTGTGGTAGAAAGTGCTCTGATTTTATCCTGGAGATTGATGCTTGTATCACCTTTTTTTCGATTCAGCAGCTGGGGTTATAAAATGTACTTGCAATCACTGATAACATGTTAGATCAGACTACAAGTGGAGTAACACAGTATTTTATACACTGTGTGTAGTTTTACCTAATGCAACAATAAATCAGTGAAGGCAGAGGTCTTTTGTAAATTTTAATGAAAACTCAACTGCTGAAAATATAGTTACCTCTGGCTGAAGTTCTAGAAATATGAATTTGCTTCAGTTCTTTAAAGCTGTAAAAATTGTTTTAACTACAAACTTTCTGGGAAGGCAGTAAAGAAACAAGCAATAAAAGAAAAGACAATCTGTTCAATATATTATAATTACTTTGTCATTGGCTATAAGCAAACTGAGGGGAGGGGGCCAGGTGATAAAATGTAGTTTGAGTTAGCTGTAAAAAATTCCCTTTACTGAGCACAATCTAAAAAAATCTCTATACAAGAATGAGACAAAAGTTGGGAGAATGGGCCTATTGTACCATTTCATAGAAATAAAATAATGATAAATTTTAAAAATATTTACCAGCTGATCAGTAAACCACAGTTTTATGCAAGTCCAGAAGGTTTAGTGGAGGGCTGTTTTTGCCACAGATTATTATAACTACTGAAAAATATGCTTTTATTTTCTTGCACTGAATTGTTATCTTGCAAAATAGCAGTTATATATAGTAAACCTAATTCATATTTATTAAATGAGTGGCATAAGAGGCAGCTGGCGGTAGAGAAATAAAGAATATTAAAGAATATACCAATACGCTACTAAACTTCTACAGCATCTTTCTGGTAAGTTTTAAAGCAATGTTTCTGTGAAATTAGCATTATTCTTTCCTAAAGCCTGCTAACATACAGAACCAGACCCAAAGACCCATGCTCACTAGAACACTGAAGATTTGAACAGCATTAAGCAGAGTTTACACTTGGTTTTTGTCTAGTCAAGCAGAAAGACGGTTTATTCAGTTCTTCACTTCCCCAAGGTGGATTTTTGCTTGGTTGCTTTTTTACAAATTATGTCATGCGCGTATAGGATTTTTAATTTTTTTTTTTTTACAACATAAACTAAGAGATGGTATTCATTATTGCTTGTAGTCTGCTTGGTTTTCTGCTGTGTTTCAGATGTTTTCCTCAAATTTTGTCCACTTTGGAGTACATTGTCTGGTTAATGCAGAGTTGGTTGAATTTTGACTTTGATATTTTCAGGATTGATTCAGAGCAGAACTAATAAGATCAAAATGAATATTTAAAAAGCCAGTTAGATAAAATTTGAAATGAAACATCTTTAAAAGGCTTACAAAATTGTACTCCTTTTCAATATTATTAGTGTTTCCACACAGAAATTATGAATTATGCAGATTGGGTTGTTTCTTGTAGCCTCCTCACAAACTTAAAATGATTTTCAGACTTGCATAGGAAAGGATTTAAAATCTGATTCTTTGATCTCATTTGTATGATTCTCCATGTACAGTTTCATTGGCTTTAAGGAGCTGTTTCCAAATTCTGTTGGTGTCAGGCTAGAATCAAATAATCACAGTTCAAACGCCACCCACACCACTCTTACCCACACGATATCACTGGCTTTCATGAACTTAAGAAGTACAAGTGGCAAGCTGCCATGTCTTATCTACAGGTTCAAGGAAATAGATTTTATTCCATTGCCTCTGGTGGCTCTATTACCTGCATATACAAACAATATTTTGGTCTCAAAGTGGTATATATTATAACTAGCTAAAATGTATTTCCTAATATTTTTTCTCCACGGAAACTGCATGTTATGAACTAATTTCTCATCTCTACTTGGAGAATACCTAAGTAACTGTCAGTTTACTGTCTAGTTGTCATCCCCCACCATGTAAACTCGTATTAAAATAATAATAATAACAGCAAGAGCAGTGGCCAAGAGATTTATTTAGGCAGTGAATAGGAGCCTTGAGAAAGCCTGTAGTAGTTTTGAAAAATGTTCTATCTAGAGTGACAGAAGTGAGAACTCTTTAGAAGCTACCATCCAGGGGAGGAATGCTGTATATCCTTTAGAAACTGTTGGCTTTCACAGACTGCTTGGAAAAAGTTAGCATCAGTTTTGGGAAAGTATATTCCCTCATGCGTTGTGATATATTTCTGCAAAGCAAACTTGCTATCAAGCAGAACAAGTTTTCCTATGGTTCCGCATCTGTTTCTGCTCAGTCAAGGTGCATCTGGGAATATATTTCCCCTTGCAGCAGCAGGTGGCGTTGAATAGCTCACGTTATTCTCACACTCATTTTGTCTTACATGTAGTAAAAACTTCTCTCCCAAAAGAGATAATCCGCAAGAGAAATTCAACAAGTTTTTATAGATGTAGCAGACTTTCTACATGACAAAAGTAGAGGTCACATTCTTCCAACTTTAGTCACACTGAGAAATAAGACTGTAAATAATGTATTTAAGGAACAGCAAAAACAAGTGTGATGGAGTAATATCTTAGTTACATTTTATTTTTCTATCCACAAAAATCTCTTGAAACACCACAGAGTTCATGTTGTGGTAAGGTCATGTTATCGTGTACCAGCACTCATGCACTCTGCAGCAAATTCACAAACCTGAGTTAGTTTTATGGCATTCTTTGCCCACCCTACCTTCATAGAGCAAAGGAACGGATTCTCCTCCGAAATGCATAATCAGTGTGTATTCACTGAATATAGAGCAGTGTTGCAGATTTACACTACGGTGAGAACAGAATGAGAATTAGCATCTTCTGAACTTCTTTCTGAACCTATTTCTAAAAGCTAAGGAGTGTTGCAGAAGCAGTTCAAAACAGACCTCCAAATGACTCCTTAAGTTCATTTTTAAAATATGACACACATGTAAAACAAAAAATAATTTATTTTCACCTGCACACAGGTAAAATTTAAGAACAGAAATCTTTTACAAGTAAATTACTATATATCAGTCTATAGTTAGTCTTAGCACTGATTATGAGTATTTAAGAAATTCATCCATCTTTCTTTCATCAACAGTCAGAGTTTTGCATTTGCATAGCTAATAATTTATGGCATGTCCTGACCCTCAAGCAGTAATTGAACCAATAGATCTTCAGCCTAGATTTACTCCAGTCTGGCTGCCACAGTAATGTAACTCTGCAGGAGTTTTGGATTACTCCAAATGCCATCTCCTCTTCTGAGAGGTTGACAGTCACAGGCAAAATTTAACTTCCCAAATGTCAAGGCAAAAACTCCATTGCCTAATTTAGACTATCTAACTCTCCTTTCGGAATACTTCAGATAGAAACAGGAGGGCACCATGATTACTCGCAATGTTACCCCTGGAAGACTGTCTTTAATGTAAGACTCTGTAATGATAAATGAATTCTCCTAAGAGTTTAAAACCGTATAAAAGCCTAAATCTTAGAGTGAAAGGGAAAAATCTTTATATCAGAGCTCATAACTAGTAATGTAAAAATTAAAAAGAAAAAAAAGAAGAGACAAACTGTTATGTTAGAGAGGAATCTTGTGATCAGAGACAGACTGACGAGAATTGAGCTGAGAGGAGATTTGGAAGGGGGCGATGGGGTGCTTTTCTGACTTGAGCAAGCCATGGCACAGGGCAAAAACACCCAGCCAAGTGCCTGTGTTTCTTCTTCTCAAAATGTGGTTTAGAGGCCAATTTCAAGGCAGCATTATATGCTTCAGTAAAGTGTTCTCAAAAGCTTTGAACAAGAAAAATACCAGCAAACACACAGCCTTGCACTGTTGCAGTCTCTTTGCTGAATACTAACTATTGAGAAAATGCAGCCATGGAAGTTGTGGGTTTACAGCAGGTATTGCTTGGGAAACTGCCTCTGCTTTTCAGCCACTTCTGACTGCAGGTGAAGGAGCAGGTGTGCAGACTCGTCACACTGCTGCTGCTTCCAAATCATATTCCAGATACTATGAAAAGGCGCTGGGTTTGCAATTTTATAACAACTCTCATCAGTTGGCTATTTTGTTTTCCTGGAAAGGAACACAATTGAATAAGCTCTGGCAGACACACAGAGCTATGCTGTTGCCACTGACACAAGTCCCAAAACAACACATACAGGCTGTGAGAAAATGCTACTGTCTCACAACTGTGGAGGAAAAAAAAGAGCAGCAAAGGTACAAACAGGGAAAATCTGACCCAGTCCCCAATTAATGGCATAAACAGTATTTGTCTATTGATGATTAAGTGCTGCCATTGTTCCTTGGTAGCTAAGTTCATTGATGATAGACATCTTGGAAAACAGGTAGATAGACAGAAAGACAGATATCCTCAGCTCCTTCAACCATCCATAATATCCCATGTGCTGCCATCACTGCTTTAGCCTGACCAATTGCCTCAGTCACATGTTCCATCTTGCCTGATCAATATTAGCACTTCAGTAACTCTTTGCAGAGTTACAGCTATCTGCTGGCGCAGGAAGAACCTTGTCTTGCCTTATTGTACAGAAAGACAGTCATAGGGAAGAAGAAACATCACTATCTATTTAAATACTTTCATTTAATTGCTTTCATCGACTTATTTTTGGCTCTGATAGCTTTTTTGTACCTGTTATGCAAATACTTCAGAGCAAAAATAAAAAAATGAAGTATCAGAAAATGAATGAACATTGAAAAGTTTAACAGGAAATCTGGGTTTGGTGCCCAGCCTCTTGCCCAAGCAATTACTGTGTGCCCCAGTTCTGTAGATTTAAAATGGGATTAACGATACCATTAAATCACCTGTTGTAAGACTAAGGATATTCATGTGATTAGCAGACCTATATAAAAACAAGATGCAGAGGCAGAATTGCTGCTGTTTCTTCCTGAGCTTAGGAGCTGACTGAGATACTGAAGGATGATATGATACAGTAGTGCAGGATCAAAAGGAGGGGAAAGCAGGTCCATGTGCAGTATGGGAATAACAGCACTGGAAGAAAAATGTCCCTGGCTTTACCACCCAAAATCTCTCATTGACTGGAAAAGGGAGGACAGAGTAGAATAAAACATTCTTTATCCCACCCAGCTGCTGCTGAAAGAGTGGGTGTTCCTGGTGAGTATCTGGGAAAACAGCAAATACCAGTGAGAGACAGAAATTGTGACATCTCCCTTGGCACCCTGAGGACATACAGAATGGTGGGAAGTTTCCTGTGTTATCTGTGTGATTGCTGAATGTCCTCCTTACCGTAACGCACAGAGCAATAGGGGATAAATCCTGTTTTGTTAAAGTGAAATGCAGCTCAGCTGAAATGATCTGCAAAAACGTAAGGAGAACAAAAATATCCCTTCCCTATAAATTGTTGATCTCCCTTGTTTCTGGCTCCTCTGTCAACATTGGCCAGTCAGCATTTCTGTCCTTTTCTCCTTTATTTTTTTTTTCCCCTGACAGGTTCCTTCAACCATGCTTCTTTTCCAGACCAGAGATGGAAGGTACAGGTGGAGAGTCAACTGCCTAATTGTCATAAGGCTAAATATTTGTTCACTTGCTTAAGATGCAATAAGTCCTGGAGTGCTCTCTGCTTACACAAGAGGACTGCAGTGTAGAGGCATGCTCCAGAAAGGTATTTGTGTAGAAAAGGGAAAAATTCTGCAGGTCAGTGTAATCTCTGTTACTCTAAGAATTACTGAGAGTGTAATGTGGTGTGGGTTGTTGGGGTTTTTTCCCTTTAAGGAAGCAGTGGCTTATGGGAAAGATTAAGGGCTATAAAATCTGCATCCTAATAGAGTCAGAACTTCAATATCAAATGTCAGAAGCTCTGAAGGTAGAGGCTTTTCAGTTGGTATTTTAAGTTGTTGCTGACAAACTTGTCATTTAAATCAACAAGAAGGGTTTGATCCTTCAGGCTTTTCTGTTAAAATTTCCAGATTAGGACAGAAGTCACATGACAGGGTAAAATCCCATTGTGTTCTTCAGGACAAATGCCTCTTACTGAGATGGGGGAGTAAAGGCAAGGGTGCTGAGAGCTTACATGCTCATGAACAATTCTGAATTTTGCTCTATAGAGGGGAGCATATTGCAGAATCTGCAATCCAGCTCAGGTCTTATCATGGTGAGGACAGCACAGCACAACAGATGAGGCTACTGCAAGAGGTGGTACAAGAAAACCTGCCTTTAGAAGGAGGATAAATGTAAGGAAGCTCATGTAAGTAATAGGTTCATTTCAGGTTGAAAGTTAGTTTTCCTTTTTTCATCCTGTTTTTTTCAGGTTAAAGTCACTAAATGAAAACCAGGTGTATTCGGTGGGCAGTTATTCTCCAAAGCTGACTGATAGAGGAACCCATTTATGGAAAAGGAAACAACAGAAGTACAGCATCACAACAGCAGCAGAAACCAACTCACTGGAAACGGCAGATGGACAGAACACTAGTAGTTATGGCTAATATTTAGTCATTCTCAATAATAGCTGTCCCAGTGTGGGGAGGAGCTGGAGAATACCCATGAGTGCTCTCGTGAACTGTGGTTAGCTCAACAGAGGCCTCTGCTGAGTGAATAGTAACCACCTGAGACAAGCATCTCACCTTTATATACCCTTATAAGGACCACATAGTACTCCTCTTACAGGCAATGCTGTGAGAAAAGAAAATTCCAAAAGGACAGATAAGTGTGAACAGATCTGTCTTATTTCTAAAGAAAAAAAATCAAGAACTGTGCCTTGTGAAATAAGAATGTTCACACATGGTTTGCAATTAGAGAGCATTTTATATATTTTTGCCATAATTTTGTTTATTAAATGTTCAAAAGTCACTTGAGCAATTGTACCAGAGAGACTCTGATTTGCTGTAACATTTAAATATACCTTTGGTTCATTTCAAACTGTTTTCCACCTTTGTTTAACTGAATTTGCCATGCTGAAACTGAATCAAACCTTTCATTTATCAGAAGTGCTTTATTCTTCACTCTAGATCTGTGCAGATCTAAGCTATAAACCAGGAAAGCAGTAAAAAGTTGCATTTGTAAATATTTTAGAGAAGACTGCTGTTCTGTGGAGCTTTATGCTGTGTTCTCTGGTGCTATTGAGTGCTTTGTAGAAGCTCATTTGGGAAATGTATTCTTTGATTTTGGTAATCAATTGATCAACATTTGAAGCTTTGCTCAGACACACAGTTATTGTGAAGAGCAGTACTTTCAAATATCCATTTGATTGTGTTTGTGATGCTTGCTTTATTCAACTCTGCTCCAGGCAAATTAAAATGTACTGCTATGTAAAAAGTATGGGAAGGTTAGCATTCACACTTTAGGGATAAAACATTTTGACAGTTCTATTCTACATTTGCATTTAAAAATTGTAACGCTTTTAATTAGACCCTATGTTTATCGTAGGATCTCTTGTAGGCATTACTCCTGTGAGATTGTTACCTTTCAGGATTTGTTCTGGACCGCTTGTCTGTGGGGAAGCACAAAAGCCTGCTGGTTCCACATACATTTCGTTTTCTGGTCCATGGTATGTCTCATTTTCTTTAGCTTTTCATGGGGCTCCACCTGTACCACTATCGCTGAGTCATTTGCGTTTGCTTCTGAGATTTTTTAATGTTCAGAATTAGGGAGGTACATATGCATAGTTCTCTCTTACATGCTTGGTATATTTTTCCACTGGTCTCCAAATTCTCGATTTTTGGTGCACAGTAGAATCCCCAAGGGGACAGAGGCAGACATTGTCTGGAGAGAGACAAGAGATACTGCCATGATATCCATTATCTTTTTAGCTGGTGGAAAGGTGATGCTTAAACACAGCATGTGCACAGACAATGGTCAACATTCTGAGCACGTGAAACCCACCACTGATGCAGGCTGATGTCTGAAGGACTGGTCACTAAAACTGTCCATATTATTTGCTCCCCTTTTATTTTGTCCTTCATCTTTCTGTATTAGTAACATTCAGGACAGATTCAAGTAACCTGATATAACATCTGCAACATTGCTATCACCAAGAAAACATTCATTGAGATAATAAGGCAAATGTACACTGTCTTAAGAGACCAAGCGATAAAAATATCCCAAAACTAACAAACAAACTGGCTAGATATTTCAGACTTTTCAAAAGAGCAGAGGGAAACAAGAAAACATTGTAGGTTTTACCAGGAAAAAGTATTTGAGCTGAAATAAGGTCTTCTCCCTGATAGTTTAGCCAGTCCCTAGAGACTTTGTGTAATTATTATTATATTTACCTTGGGAAGGGTATGGATTTAGGTAGTACCAGAAATCTTATGCAGTGAATTCTCCAGGAACTCCTTCCTGCATTAGGCCCCATTGCTCTGGCTCCAAAGCCCAGGAAACTCAAACACCTTCACAGACTGCTGTGAGCTGCTCTTTTCCATACCTACCTTCACGTTTGGGAGCTGTTTCTTCTGACTCAGCAGTAAATAGCAGAGAAGGGAAGTACTCTGGGAATTCAGATATATATGTACAAAGTCATGCTTTCTGATTGTGAAGGGGACCACAAGTAAATCCTCCCTGTGCACCCAGATTGGATCTTGCATTGAAAAACATCAAAATCTGAATTATACAGAGGCTACGCAGCACTATGGGTAAGTACATTGGCCTTTCATGTCTTATTATGTTGTTAATTAGTTAATGTTTGTAAAGCACTTTGAAGATGAAAAGCCCTATATAAGTTCTAAGTGTTATTATCTCTAGAGACTTGGGTTCAATTCAAAGGTGCTTAATTACATATGCCATAAATTAGACTTAATGAGTTGTGGAGTCATACGCTTTATGTGATGCATGCAGGTTTCTCAGCTAGATCTAGGCCTTATGGTCTGCTGCAGTACTTCTTTAGGTATTCAGAGCTGTTAAGAAAAATTACACAAAAATAGAGCAGATAATGTCTAAAAATAATTGGATTGCATTTCAGTACTATTTAGGACTTGGTGAAGCAAATTACCAGGAGCTTTGCTCTGCTGTATCTAGGGACTTTCCAGTAACCAACTTCAAATTGCTGAAGGTAACATTATTGTTTTTAAATTGTGGTATAGACATAATTCTAATTCTTACTTCTGTTCCGTATTTTGGCTTAGCAGAAGGGAGCGGAGAGGTATTAGTATGACTGCTGTCCTTCCAGTAATGCCCTGAAATGTCCCGTGAGGGCTGGGGACCTCTTGGTGTTGGGTTATGTTCACAAGCATAAGAAAAGAAGTTCTCATCTCTAGAGATACTATTATATAATTTACAACAAGCCATTACAAGCGGGTAATGTGCAAAAAGGGGAAGTAACGGTTATAGGAAAATGTGGTTTCATTGGCTTTGCAGAGCTGAGAGTTTCCATGTTATGTAACATATATTTTGTGGCCAGAAAGCTACAGAATTTGCCCCGCTCAAGCCCAGGCACCAGGGCGGCTGTCCGGCAGCGAGTGCAGACAGCTTCTCCTGGCTGTTCCTCAACCAGCAGAGTTCAGAGACACAGAAAACCAGCAGGATCGTTCACCTGTCCTAAAGTGACTCCCATGTATTCCTGCAGCAGAATATCTCCATTTTACCTTGAGCCTTTCACAGGCATATAGAGAGAGGCAGGATTTATCCTGTGTATAAATATGTTAGAAGTGATTGTGTTCATTAGTACAACCTAAGTAGATCGGAAAAACTAATTAATAGCAATTTACTATAAGTGTCTCTAACAGACTTACTTGAAAGTATTTATCCTGAAATGAAAGTCGTTTGATTTCGTTAATGTTTATTGTAAACATATGCAAACTATCTTCCAGGGGAAAATGCATTTTTTAGTACTCCAGACAATTGAAACTAGTGAGCCCACTCTCTGGAGAAAGCATCTGTAACCGCAGCCAAAAGAGGAACAAGATTTCCGACATTCTTTCAAGACATGTGTTTGAAGCATGGGTTCCCATTACTTTCAGACTGACTTGCAGGCCATTTTCTTTATATAGATTTAGACAAGTCAGTGTGGTCCTAGATTCATCTTGATAAATGCCTTTGTGATTTCTCCCTTGTCCATTTTCTCCTGTGTTATTTTATTGCTTATTTCGAATAGGAGTATGTTCTCGAGAAACATTAAATAGGATGAAGCATAGTTTCAGACTGTTTTTATCACTCGCATTTCTGTATTCCTAAGAAATGGATCTAGTCTTACACATTAATTACTGGGGTGCATCTCCTTCAACAACAAGATATAGTTTTGTTGAATACTTTTCATATACTCTAATAAATAGGAACTTCACATGAATGCTGATTTGAGCTCCAGGCTGTGGTTAAACGTCTTAATAGTGTAGCAAACTTATCAACAAACCTTTCCTTCCCCACCCTACCCCCTTCCCTTTTTACAATGAACAGATTTTTATCCGACTGGCTCGTGACTTGGGGATTTTTACAAGCAAGTTTGGGAACTTGTCAAATATTTTGAAATTTGAGTCTGAAAACAAAACAAAGCAAAATCTTAAAAAATGGTATTTTATACAGTGTGTATCAATTGGGCAAAATTTTGACTTGCTGAAGTACATACAGGATTCTAGTCTCTGACCTAACTATCACTACTCACCTAGAAGTTAAGTCCAGTCTGATTCCTTCTTTTAATACTCCAAGAAACCATGTATACTAGTGTAACTGCATTGAGGTACCGAATCAATGGAGCTGTAAGACCCTCTTCATTTCTGAGCCACTATAGCCTTTTGTCAAAAGGCAATAAGACTATTCATATTGTTATTATTTCATCTGGGCATTTTAAGTCTGTCTCTTTTCCTCCTCTGTTTCCAAGATGTTAGTGACTGACATACTCTAGCAGTGATATCACTATTGCTTAAACATCAGTGAAGAAGCTCTCCAAGCAAGTGAGAAAGTTGTAAGCTCTAGCGGCTGCACTGAACTGCCTGTTACAGAGACATCAGGCAGGAGGAACAACTGTACAACATTGTGAAAGTACTTTTTTACAGCCAGGCTTCCAACTCTGACCAACCGTGCTAATGGCTGGTAAGGGTGCTCTTTGAGAAAACAATGAATGGGTTACAAGAGGCACTAAATGTGCGTGGAGAAACACGTTGGCGAGTTAATATCCAGTAAAGAACTCTGGTCACTTGGGGGTTGTGTTTGGTGACCCAGTTAGGAGTTTTACAAAAACAGTCACCATCCTTTTGACTTGTGACTTCCCAAGTCATTTTGCTGGTTTAAGTCCCTAATTTAACAAAGCACCGATCTCTATCACTGAAAGTCTTCGATCGTGGAAGCACTGCTCATGAGGTCTGGAAGACTCCTGGATCATTACTGCCTCCAGCTTCCTCTCCCTGTCCCTGTGAGCAAGGGGTTATCACAGGTCAGCTGCAGAATGGAAAGTGTGGCAGTAAATTGTGAGGTAAGCCCAGATTTCCTATTGATGCGTCTGATTTTTATACCAGAGTGGATGAAGAGCATCCATCCCTTCTGACAGAATATGGTGCAGATATATGTGAATCATCATAAGCTCATTGATACCTGTTGTTTATTTCAGTGGACCTGTGGATTTTGTTTCAGCAGACCTGAAAAGTTTGCTGATGATCTGCTGCATGACTCTTGAATTTCTTTCTCTCTACAGTCAAGATGTGAAAGGAACAAAATCACACACAAAATGCAAAAAAAAAAGATTGGTTGGTTGGTTGATTGAACTGTTGGTCTTAGCAGGGGAAGGCTGAGAAGCACAAAGGGCCTTCAAAATTACTAGTATCACTGGTGTGATATGGTTTAAATTTTAAACACATGTAAAGCTTTTTAAAGTCATACTAATTAATTTATGTTGTTCAATATTACTGTCATACCTATTGCAGTGCTGGGAGGAACAGCTTAATGCGAAAGCATTAAGAATTAGGTTCATAGATATCCAATTCCAGAAGTACTATCATGACACCAAATATTTTAGCCTCTTGCACAGGCCTGTTTTCACCTACATATTCCTTCAGCAAGAAGCTCTGTCTTCTGTGGTTAAAAAAGAGAAGAGCATGCCTCAGTTTAACTCTCAGTTCAGTAAAGCATTTCTATTCTGACTGTAACTTAAGCTTAAGTTTAGGCATGTCTGTAAGTCCATTCTATTTGATGACTGAGGTTAATAAGGATGGAGTTAACAACAGGCTGAAGTGTTGTTCTGAACCAGGGTTTGATATGACAATGTGTAACAAAGTACATGTGCACACCAACACTTCTATTCTTTTAAAGTTTCCTCCGGAAATAGGCAATGAAATTATTTCATAAGTATTCATCAGGAAATCTGCTTTATTATGTCTAAGTGTTTACAGTTAAGCCTGAACTTAGTTCTGCACTAGGTGTTGATTGAAATCTTGACTTTCAGTCAAGAGCATAGTCCATGACTATATGTATCTGGCGAGAGAGATTTATTAATTGAGGTGGTCAAGTTGCACTGTTGCCTGACAAAGGATATCAGAAAGCTTTTAGGCTTAAAAATGAACAACTCCATAAAGCTGGAGTTTGTCGTGGAAACATCATCACACCAACTAATTGGCGTTACTCGTTCACCCCATTAGAGTAATTATTTGTAATTGTTATTATTGTAGCATATGTCCAGCACTTAAACACTGCATATTACTGGGAAAAGCTGGATTATTCATCAGCAGAAACTGAGAAATTGAGTTGAAAATGCCAAATCAGGCAGGCAGATGGAATTATCTCATGTGGCATTCATTCTTAAAAGAATTCATATTTTTTTCTCTCACTTCCTCATACATGCAAACAAGGAAGCAAGCAAACACTATCTCCCAGTTTCACAAGAAGAGAGTAAGAAGTCAGAAATACCATAACCACCGAAAGCTTGAATATAGAAACACTTTGGTGGACCCAATCTTCAAGAGTGCATTCAGTTTCCCTGACATCGAGAGGTACTTCTGACCTACCGCGACACGCTCCTGTGAGCCGTGAGCGCTGACCCAGTGTCACTGAGAAAGGTAGAAATAGCCCTTCAGCCATCTATGAGCAAAGATCAAATCCACAGAGAATTTCAACCACTGTATGTACCACTCTTCTAATAGAAAAAAATAAAGGTATATATGGAAAATCTGTCACCATTGTTTTTTCAGATACCCCAAATCCTGCAGAGTTGTTTTGGATTAAGAGGGAGGAAAAGGATGGGACTTTTGTCTAAATGCCAGATAGATTGTTTTATCTCCTTCCATTAAAATAGTCATAATTAATGAGGAATCTGATTCTAAAACTGTTCTTAAAAATAAATTGCATCCGTTTTATATTTTCGTTTCCCTTGCATTGATAATATGATTCATGCTAATGTGATTTAAGAGTCAGCATTCAAAAATATTCAAAACCTGCAATTGTTTCATCTAGATTCCTGAGAGAAACCTGAGGTCCTTTGAAACTTTGCTAAGAATTACCCAAGATTATGAAAAAATGCCCTCTTGTTTTTGCATTAATTTGCTTACAGTTGTCTTTGTAATATCCTTAAAAAAAATTGATGTTACACCCATCTGCATGCACTTAGGCTCAGTCTGCTAAAATGTAATGCTTGAGCTCATGATGAAAACTACAACAATTGTTTGCCCTCACAATACAAAAGGCAATAAAATGAAGGGTTCAGAAAGGACTAACTGTTGCAAATCAAGACTTCAAAATCTCTGTTAAACTACTTTTTGGTCAGTATCTTTTATTACAAGAAAAGGCACTTACCACAGATAAAGATATCTGTGAGCAAAACCATAATACTGAATGTTCATATTATGATGATGATGAAGCAGCATTATTGTCTTTCCAGTGCCACTAAAGTGAAAGTTTCCATTTACATCAATTTTTTAAAATCGAGGGGTTTAGGTCTTGTTTGACAAAGATCTCAAACAGATAAGTTAAGCCTATTAGCCTGAATGTGACAGTTAATATGCTGATGTTAAGAATGTGTTTAAAGTCAAGAGCTCTTGGCTAGGCTTTTTGACTCATTAAAGGGGAAATAAATGTCAAAGTGAAGAAGATAAAATTGTAACACAAAATGTATTAATAATATAATAAAGCATACTGAAGATACTGCCCCTCTCTGTTATTTGTTAGTAAAGGGGATAGTATGCATTTCTGCAATGGATAAAAAGGTTATATATAAGAAAATATTCTGTTCCCTGTCTTACACTGAAAGCATTTTATATAAAACAGATAGAAAGTTGCTCATTCATTGTTTTAATACCTAGGATCAGTGTCCACTGAATGGCAATTCATGTAGTCCTACGGTCTGACATCGTATGTCCAAGCAACTTGTGGGAAATAATGGAAAGAGCTTTTTAAAGGCTGCAAAGATGTGACAGCCTGGAAAAAGCTAATTAAAGTATGTTTAAAAATTGTGTTTCTTAAGATCTTTCATTAAAAAACAAGCTCAATGTAAAATAAAATAGATTAAGAGCATGCTGATGTCACTGCAGCAGCAATAGTCCAAGGGCAGATTGTATATGCTTGATTAAGTTATCCGGATATCTTGATTTGGTTTGGCAAATGAAAATGTTGTCTTACTATAAGTCACTTTTACCATCTGGATTTGCATATACGTATGATATCTGTTGTATTAATTATATCTATTTTCACAGGTATAGACAGACATACCCCAGAGTTGTGGCACCCATTAATAGATCAAGCAAGCCTGTGCAGCTGTGTTTTGATCAGTGGAAAGGTTTCCTGGCATCCAAGAACTGAAATCACCTTTTAGGTATGACAAGTGCATCTAAGTATCTAGCAAGTGAAAATCAAGGGTTTCTGTAAGGAAGGAGTAAGAACACTTACCACAAAAAATTAAAAGTAAAATAACCTTTAATAATCGCAACAATGCAAACTCAATTGTATATATTGCTCTCAATTGGCATTTAGCCATCCATCATTTGCTAGCTCATAAAACTGATTTGTGCTCTTCCCTCCCATCCCTGTTTCCTGGAGTTGGCCTCTTTTCACCACTCCTTTCCCATAGGCGCATACGACTGGGACCCAAACACTCTTTTGTCTCTTCCTCTGGAACGCTGCTTTTTATCACATGGGCAAAGGGGGAGTTTTGTGAGCAGTTTGCTTTCTTCTTCATTATTGTATGCCACTTATAAACTGTCCGTAGACACTTGGAAGGTATCTAAAATGCTAGACAAGGAAACAGGTATAATTCAGAGGAAAACTGACCTTGATCGAATAGGGTCAAAATGCCTCAAGCACCTCTTTCATTTGAAACTCCTCATTTACAGACTCGCACTTCTTTCATTGTAGCTTAGGGTTGACATAAACATATGTGGGATCTGTGTTAGTCTTAAAGATAAGAAGTTCAGCTAGATTTAGTGAATGGCACGACTAATCAAACTCCTTGTGAAGAACACACAATTTCTCCCTTCAAAAAGCTGTAACAAAATTGTTGAGAGCACCAAAATTTATTTTCAGAAATCCAGTTTGGGTGTTCCCCAGGTATTAGCACCTAGCAGATGAGTTAAAGCTCCAACTTCCTAATTCCCAGGTCTAATTGTATATGTCAATTAAGCTCCTGAGGAAACACAAAAAGTACTGACCTCTAAATTATGTGTCTGAGAATTTGAACTTTCATCTTGGGGTTTAGAAATTTAAGGCTGTTCTTAGAAACATTTAAAGGCTGTAAGCCACCAAAGGCTTTTGAACAAAATTCTTGTGGTCATTTGCAGACTTGGTCAGCACAGATACTTCTTGAGCTTTCTGGTGCTGTCTGTTATCCCAGGCCATTTTTGTTGAGTAGGCTAAGAATGGAGTTTTACCAAAATATTTGATGATGTTTTATATAGACTGTGTCCCAAGCATTTATTTGCTATATTATGCATCTCTTTTAACCAAATGTTGTTTGCTGTTATGGAAACCCATTCTAACGAGAGCTCTTTGACCCATTAAAACATTAGCCAACCAACAAAGTTTGCAGCTTTCAAGTAATTCTCAGTACTTCTGTTTTCATATTCTTTAAACAGCATCTTTCGCATTGTCCAAAGCCACAGATGGCACAGGCATGACTTTCTTTCTCATCGCTAATTTATATCACACCAGCAGTGTGATTTATATCACACTAGCAGTAAAAAGGGACCTGCAAAAAGTGGAGATATAATTAGAAGCACTTTAATATCCTTTTACACTATTGGAGTAGCAGAGAGGAATCTTAAACCTGTGTCCTTATCCCTTCTGTTTCTTTGCTGGGAAGTGCTTCAGCTAGGACTGATGTGGATTGGGAACTGGGAATTCCCCCTCCCTGGTCCTGAACTGCTGAAGAACGGCTACACCAACACGCTCAGCACAGGCACGCTTCTTCACATTTGTCTTAGGTTAGCACATTCCTTTATTTAACTCTCTCTGATCTGACTGTATCTGATCATTCCTTCATCTCATTTTCACTTAACCTTTTGCCCTCTACACAGACTAAGCATCCTATCAGATATCTCCCAAGGGACCTTCTTTTCCCTCCCACTCCCCCTTCCTCCACTCTTTCTCCAATTTAGGTGCTTTACACCACTCCTGGTAGTTTACCTGATTACATGGAAGGAGCTGTAGATCTTTTTATAATTGCTGTTTTACTTAAAACATTGATTCTTTAGCTCCTCTCTGTTTTCAGGTCATCACACCCCACTGGAGGTTTCTCTGGTTTAATGAGCAACTCGGAAACCATAAAGGGGACCAGAGGACAGGGGTTGTTGTACATTCTTATATTTGAAAGCTGCTCCATAGCATCCACAAGAGGATTCTTGGCACCTGCCTAGTTAAAGTGGATGTCCAATGTTATCTCTCCAGGCAAGTAAGATTCTGGCAATCACTGTAGTCCTATTTCACTTGTTCTCAGTCTTTTTGACACAAACACATTAATTCTCCCAAGCTCCTTTGGCAGCTGTAAGAAGGTCTCTCTTTTTTTTTAATATGATTGATAATATTGAATATTTCTTTTAACCTTTTTACTGCCATTCCTGGGCTATGTGATAGTTTCTCTATTCGGATGTTAATCTCCAGCATGCAGTAGCACATCTTCCAATTACGTACTCATTATGGAGCTCATTTGTAAAATGCTGCCGTTTAATTTACGACTGTCTATGAAGCTCCGCCTAGCACTAGCCGTACAACATATAATGTCATTCTCCCAACAATCCCGCTGTCAAAGGTCACATAAAGAAAACCATTGCTTTATACAGAAACTCCTTCTAGTTTAACACAGAAGGAATGGCAGCCCTTGGGCAAAATTTGACTCTACAGTTTCATATGATGCACTGGAAAGAAATACCTTCTGGAAAGGGTGCCAATAATGCAGGTTCTCTGGTTCAATGCAGGAAACAACCCAACTGAAATGTACTGGCAAAAAAATGTCATCATTTTCTTCACTTCCAATTTCTTAGGAAAAAATAAAAGATTGTCTGAGGAGACACAAATATATAAAACCAAAAAGACCTCCCAGACTGACTTGAAATATGTTCAGATTACACATCCACTCCCTGCTCCCTAGAACCCAGTAAATATTTCTTTGGCCCCACAAAGTATTTTAGTCTGAACCTAGGAAACCTCAGATTGACCTTGGAAATAAGATTCCTCATTTTCAAAGTAAATGTCTCAGACACATTACTGGAGGAGTTGCACTTTTCTGATTGAAACATATAAAACTTGTCTCTTTTGGCAAATGGGGTAGATTATACTGTGGGGAACTGGTTGTTTTCCCAATTAACTGACCATAGGCACTTTCAAACTCTTTTTCACAACTTTTATACCCCAGTACAATGCTGGTGGCGAGGTTAAAATATCTATTTTAGGCCATTAGGGGCAGGGTTAAGCCCGTGTAAAGCAGAGAGCCTATCTGAATGGAGATGCATTGACCTACCTTGCTGAGCATCTGGCACATGTCTCCACAGAGATTTTGTTCTGTCTTCTCTTCAGGTTGTATTGGATGGTTTAACAGCATTTGATGCTATAGTGTCCTTTTAACTTACCTTGAATCCCATTTGAGATTTTAGATTGCATATGTCTGGATTTGATTAGCTTTGTCAGTTTGTTTTCTTCTGATGTTTTTCTCCTCCGCCATCTGCGTTAACTCTTCCTTCACCCAAGACAAGATCTCACTCACTGATGGGATATAACAAAAATACACTTTTGAAAAAGTCTTTGACATCATCTTCTGGCAACGTCTGACTCATATTCAGGTATAAATTTCTCAGGTCTGGTTATCAATTCTCTGTAGAAAAGTATAAGCACATGTTCCACATGGAATGCAAGGACAAGAAAGGTCTCAAATTCCTCTTCTGATGACTGGTTGATGTCTATCAACTGATGCTGAAAATCATTGTGACCACAGCCTTCCTTTTAATATCATAGCTACTTTCAGGACCGCAGACATAACTGCCTTTTGTCCGACAGTCTTGTTTAAAACAAACCAAAACAATAAAGATGGACACTTTGATAGGCATCTGCCATATTAATTTAATTAAACTTGGCTTTAATTCTAACAAAAAAGCAAATGTAGAATTGGGTGCTAGGTAAAATAAGGTGATGCTTTTTCTAAATGAGCCTTTTAGTTTTTTCTTCAGCTTGAGTTTCTCACTTGAGGCCAACCAGAAGTGTTGAAATGCCGTCAGCTAGTCTTTCACAGAGGTTCTGGTCCAGGGCACCACTGCAGACATCCAGCTGCCAAAGATGTGTCCCTTGCACCCTCATCATGTCCTGCTGAATCCTGTGTGTGCTCAGGGTTTCACTAGGTTGCAGGCTGTAGCCACGTGGTGCAGATTTAAGAGCTCCATGGGGGTCAGGTAATATTCATACATCTGAAAAGGACAATGCTATCCAAACAGAATGAACCTTTGAACTTTGTTAGGTTTTTGACATGACGTTAAGCCTCAGATTTATAAAACCGAAACAGAACAAAACAAAAGCTTGCTTGCTTTCATTCTGTTTTCTGATATTGCACTAAATTGTCAGCAAAGCAGACGTTTTTACCTATAAACAGATGGCACAAAATTCCGTGGGATTTTCTCACATTTGATGAACACACATCAAGTCCATTTACATAAGCATGGAAAATATTAAAATGACTACCAGGTCTGTGTAGTGTAAGACACCTGGAGCACATTGCTGCCAGCAAGCTTCTGAGGTGGGGATATTCTGGCACACAGTCACAGTTCTGGGGACTGGGCCATTTTTGACTCAGGTTATTGCATCTTTTGACACCTAAAGACATGTTCACCTCTGACCCAGAAACATCTGCAACGTCAAACTATAAAAACAGGAATGGAAATGTAGCTTTTTTTTCCCCATACTGTTATTTTTATTTTCTATTGAAAAGGGTTTTAAAAGGCCTATGAAATGTAAAATTGCTTTTTTGCCATAGTTGCAAAACTCATTTCACTTTTTATCTGAGATGAGCTTGTAGCAAATTTCCAGAGTTGAAAAACTAATACAATAACCCACTTTGAGGACCACAGTCCAAAGCACTGAGCACAGCACAGCCTGCATCTCTCAGTGCTCGAGGCAAAGGGGGGAGCCACCACAGTGGCCAGCCTTGTCCTCGCTCCCACCATTCACACAGACTTTTTCTCACCAGCTTATATTGCCTGCAAAGTTCTTGCATATTCTGACTTTCCTTCCTAAAGTAACACTGACTGATTTTTACTCACCAAGCCCTATCTTTTGCTCCTTCTGTGCAGGACGAATTTGTAAATATCTGGGCCGTTACTGCGGCTCCTCTGACATGGCCCATCATCAGAATACCAGCTCTGCTGGTGACTGCACAGGTGACTAGTTTCTTACATGAGATATCAGTATTCCAATACCAATTTAAGTCTTTCTTTGACCTTTCTTGTTACGGTTTGCTCCTGCAATTTATATGCACACAGATTTTTTTTTTTTTTTTTTTACGTAATTTTGCCTACTAATTTTTGGCTGAAAAAAAATTGAGCTGGGACCTTTCTGTGTGTCAGTTGTCCCTCCTGTAGAATGAATTTGCATGGTTTGTATTAGAATGTGACTATCTTTGGATGAATGGCACTATAGAAAGCCACGGAATTATTATTTTGACTTTTAGCTATGGTATAATGTAGTCAATTTTTGTTTCATTTAACATGAGAGTTAAATGAGAGTTAACATGAGAGTTATAATCTGTATATAGGGCAGAGTGACATACTATGTTGATAGATGGGGTATTGCTGTGGTTGAGTTTGCCAAAATTAACACATTTCCTATTGGAAAAAACAACTTCGGAAAAGTTTCTCTTTTCTGAGTACAGACATTTTATGTTAGAGCCTTAGAGCTGATTCTGTCTCTCCTAAGTTATAAACCCTTATGGATGTACCATAAAGATGTCCACCTAATGCAGAGAAAAGCAGATTAATTGATCACAGTAATATATTCTTATCCACTGAATAAGAGCATTCCACACATTGTTTCTTGTTTTGATTCTGGCTTGTAAATCTTCATTGTAGAATACAAATGAAAATGACCCAAATATGTATTATTTATGAATAGGACTCTCAGATATTATGCTTTAGATTGATTGTGTTAGACAGGATATAACAGAAGCACAATAAGTCAATGAAAAATAAAAAGCAGCAAAAATGTTTCACGCTAAAAATGTAGTTCTAGTGACACCTCTTATATAAAGGACATTTCCAACACATTGACATTTATATTTATCATGGCTGTGCGTGTGATTTACAGTTGTCTGAGGTACTGAATATCAGGAATATCCATGCACATACACACCCCTTTTGAATGATGGTAAGTCATAGACTGCTGCATTGCCCCTTATACAGCAAGCTTTTCCTCCCCTTTTTTATTTTTCTTCTCTAGCTTCAGGGAGGCAAAGGAAGCAGTAGATCAATAGGGTGTCTTGACTGAAGTTGCCTGCAGCACTTCCATTTCTCAGACTGGACACTGATGCTAACTATCAATAGCAATAAGAGGCTGTCTCAGACAGAATTAAGGCTCCTTCTTCTGCATGGCTGTCTGGTGTTTACTGATAACATCTTGTGCACAGGATTGCAACAAATAAACCATTTCAAGTGTGCAAACTAGCCACTGTCATTCTTCCTATTGATACTTGCTCTGGGGTGAAGGAACTGATAGTTATTTTCATACAGCTGGTAACATGTTAGATAAGGCTACAGATGGATAATAGTACAAAGGCATAATGCAATAAAGTGTGGAAAGATCATTGATGAAATTCTCTGTGCCCCTGTAGAAACCCTGAGACAACAAAAGACAAAAATATTGACTTATGTTTAAACTACTTAAGAGAAGCTACAGCTAAATTTAACTATTTATTACCCTCTGATTTTTAGGTAATGTTAAAGATATTCTGCCAAGCTATTTTACTCAGCTGTTATTCATTTTTACCACTCCTCTGGATTTACAAGTTTAGTCTGAAAATAAAAGTTAACAGGGGCTGGATGCAACTATGATATAGGTGGGGAGGTGTTGAGCAGCATCATGGTCACTTGTCATTTGACCTGAGCTATACACCACACTAGCGGTTGCTAATTTTGGAATAACTGAGCCTCTTTAGCCTCCCTCCCTGCAAAAAATCAATTTCTCAACTGATCTATAGCTCTGTAGTGCATTCCTTGTTTTCAGCCTGAATAAGGATGAAGAATCAGGTTCTCACCCACCCACATGAAACCACCATTAAAATACCCTGGCCCAGATCTCCTTGGTGGTAAGTCCCGTTATAACTGTGCTTAAGTCAGATATCCAGTAGTTATGCTAATTTGCATCAAATGAAGAGCTCACATGCTAATCAGGGTTTCTTTTTCTTTTAATTTTGCTTTAACTGACTGGGGTGGGGGAAGTGGTTCAGATGCTCTGCTGGAAAATCAACAGAGCCTTATTTCATATCCTCCCTGTGGAGCTCTAACCATTTACAGGAGCAAACAGTTTGGCCCTGAGACATCTCCAGCTTTATATGAAGTGGTGCTTTTCAGATTAGGAGGTTAGTTTTCTGAGGGAAATTTCAGTGATCCATTTTGAGTTTCAGACTATCCCAAACAAAATGCTTAAATAACTTTGTTTTCTTTCATAGTAATTTTTATGTTAAATCTAACAAAGGCTGATGGGTTTTATAGGCTGAGATTATTCTGGACATAGTTCTGATGTTGCTGAATTCTTAAATTAAGATGGTTGATAAGAAATAAACCAGAGCCTCCAAGACTTTAGGGACACCAGTTATGAATAACCCTACTAAAAATATTTGCATAAGAAGACTCCTGAATAAATGTCTGTGAACTTTGGCTTTGAAAGAAGTGAAATAAAATGTTAACTGGAACTTAATTTAGGGGAGAAAAAAACCCTACAGCTTCTGGATTAATCGCTTACTGATAGACATTTTCACTTTTTTTAGTCTCTGTACCATATCCTGCAATCAGACTTGCCCAGCATACAAGAGCAGTATGGGGGTGGAATAGTTAATGTGTGTAGATTGCTCAGAATCACTGCTGTTGTTAATTGTCCTCCAGTATAGAACATGTACATTTTACATTAATACGCTGATTAATGAGACAGAGCATGCAGTTTCTAGCTAGTGAAGCTGGAATTTCAGAAATAGCTTGGCTCTTCAGTTTGATTACTTTCTGGCTAGAGAGTTGGAGTCAAACTAATTCATTTTGTAAACATTACTGGTCATTCATGTACAGTACATTGCATGAATCAGTGTAGGACAGTCAGATGGATGCAAGTTCAAAAGTCCAGATGAAAATTACTGTTTCACTGTATACAGTCTAATCCCTGTACAAAGAAAGAAGGATCATATATGTACCCTTTACCCAGGCAAAATTCCCACCCCCCAAAAATTGAAGGGTTTCCTTAAGAAAGGTGAAAAGACAAGGGTCTTAACCATTTGCTGATGAGCAATCCACCCCCTGCACCCTAACAGTCAACTTTCAACAAATATTTATACAGCTCAGGGATACAGCTATAGCCTCAACATTTCAGCACAAATATTAGGCCACAACCTCAGCTAGTCTAAACTGACGTAGTCCTATTGGCTTCAGTGGCATTACAGTGATTTACAATAGCTGAGGTTCTCACTCCTATTTTTTCCTCAGTGCCTCTGACAGAGTATGCCTGACATACTTCTTTCAGCTGAGGAGTGGATTAATATTAAAGTAAAAATTAAATTAAAAACCAAGCTCTTCATCCTGTTAAAGTTTCTGCCCAATTTTGAGAGGGGCTCAGCAAAAAAGAAGATATGTTACAAAGGTGACAGTGAGTTTTCTGTAGCAGAACAGTACTCAGCTGAGTTGGGGTGCTAAGGCAGAAAGCCATTCAAAAAAAAGTAATTGGCTCTTTTGTTAAAAAAAAGATTTTTATATATATATGTGTGTATATATATATATACACACACACACATAGATAAAACCTGATTTTACTGCTCCCACTGAAGAACTCTATTGTGTGTGTTAGTTTTAATAGCAGTTATGCAGAGAGATAAGCACACAGTTGTGTATTATAACAGTTGTTTCTCAATGTCACTAAGCCAGAATTCTTTAAAAATATATGAATTCTTCATTTTTTCCTCAGTTTTTCAAGACAGGAAACATTAGTAAAGCAATTTTTTTTTCCAATGGTAAGTGACTTGAAGCTGGAGACAGAGAAATGGATTACATTACATATTTTCTACGCAAACATAGGGATTAATTTAAATGATTCCCCTAAATCAAAATAACTAGACTTTTTGGCAGCCTTTGAAGTTTAATGAATGTTTATTCTTGCTATCAAGTGTAGGTTTTGGGACACCCTGCAGGACCACTAAAACAAGATGATCTAAAGCTATTTATATAAAATAAGCCAAAGCCAAGATGTTTGTATTAAAGTTATGAAGAAAATGCAAGTATTGAAAAGTAGCTAATATTTTGTTTAACAAATTCTAAGTAAGTCGCAGAGTTGCTCCCACTGTGCTGTCGATGTCTATGGTTTAGGGCCTATACATTAACTACAGTTATGATTATTTCAAAAGTAGACTTGATATACAACAGGTCTCTTCTGTAGCTTGTATGCTCTCCTAGGTCTGGTTTCCACTCTTTTAGGGACACAGAAAAGCTAGCTTTGCTCTTATCTTTCAGAATATATTTGGAATTCCTTTCAAATGTCTCTTATCAAAGTTGACAAGGAGTACCTATTACTTACAGACATTTCAATGTGGGTTTTCTGTAGGAGAAAATTAAATCAGGTCATGAGATGTAATAAACCAGACATAGGACTTCCAAATACATTTTATTTCTTTCATGGTTAATACTATTTGAAGTGCACTACTGAAATGCTGCATAAATGTAAAACCTGGTTTGCCTCTGATGACTGTGATTGACTAAAACAGTAGGTAATATTCTTGGAGATATTTAGCTTCTGATAATTCAGCCATACAGACATTCTCTGATTTTTACTTCTTTTTTTTCTGGAGGGCCATTTTCACACGTACAAAAAACCCTTGAAAACTAGATATTTTTTATATCTAAAATTCACAGCATGTCTTGCTGTTAAATTGCCACCTTAGAGGCCTTTTTTAAATTTCATTGAAAATGCATATTAAATCAAAGTGATAGACACATGTAATGTAAAATGTCTGTCAACAATTAGAATCCCATTTGGAAGTTTGTAAAGCATAACAATTTAAAATGAATTTAAATTGAGAAGGAAAGTTTTTAGATTGAGAACGAAAGTTTTAGCCTGCAGTACTGCAATTTTGTACAGAACAAATCCAGATTTTTTTGCCCTTTTCTGAGTGAGAGAGAAATAAGAGTCAGAGCTTCTAATGCAGTTAGTTCACCATCATATGTCAGTCAAGCAGCTTCATTCTTTCCACAATAAAATCCAAATTATATTGATTATTTGATTTGGAAAGGTATCATAAAACATTAAATATGCAGATAGTATAGCCCAATGTAAAATTGTGTTGCCCTCTCATAGAATCATAGAATAGCCCAGGTTGGAAGGGACCTCAAAAGATCAATTGGTCCAACCTTTCATTGTCGAGGAACTTAGAATACATTGCACTTGAGCCACTTGATAAATCTGTGTGCTATGTATTGAAAAGTGCAACTGTTTTTATTGGGATAGGCTAAATCCCTATCCAGTAACATCCATGTGGTTTGAAAAAATGCTTTGAGGAAAACTTTACAAAATTTCCTTTGTATTCTTCTAAGAGGATGACAAGTTTTACACACAAACCTTCTGGACATCCTGAGATCATAGGATCCACAGGCAACCAGGACCACTGGAGCACTGAGGCCAAGGGCCTCCAAGGCAGTTTTGGCCCTGGTCCTTGGCCATGTGGCTCCACCGCTGAGGACTTACCTACCTAAATGGAGACCAGGATTGGCAGTCAAATGGGTGTATTTAGTGTAGAAAGGGCCTTATATGCTATAGAAAGCAGTATCTCACCTGTATCCTCTCCTCTTTGGTGAGCTAATGCCTCAACTCCTCCAGCATGGTCTCTGCAGTTCAGAATAAGAAATCATTCAAAGAAGGGAACTGATCTCTCTGCCACCCTAGAAAAGAGTGCCTATCCCACGTAAAAAGGGCTCTTCATACCCCAGTTGTAAAGGGACCTATAAAAAGATTGTATTTAGAAACACTGGGCAGGTCTGTACTGCCTTACTGATAGCTAGATAAATTTGGTCATGCACCTGAGCTACAAAGTTTGGGCTGACACCTGGATTTCCCCAAAGTCTTGGGTCTAGCAAAATTTGGGGTTAGATTAGGGTTTATGGCTAATATTTAATGAATACAGTGTGAACAGCTACAATATGGTTTGTCATAAAATGAAAGTCTTTTCAATTCATTTCAAATTTTGTAGCATATGTTTATTTTTAGTTTTATAACATGTATGTTTCCAAGCAGTATTCCATAATGCCATCTTTCTACACTGAAATTAGTATAATGTTGTAGATGTATACTAATACGTAGATATATGCCAATGCTTCAAGCATAGAACATTGCATTCTCTGTAGTGATACATAGCTCCTTTAAGCAGATACACTTCCAGTGCTGATATACTTGTGTATAATTCTTCCAGATTAAATTCTAGCTGTTTCTAGACATTCAAGTTATCACTTTGATTGATTTTATGAGAATGACAATAAGGAAGCAGAATAATAAGAAATGCAAAGCATATTCTACAGTTTGTTTCTGAAAGGAGAGTCAATCCCATGAGAACTTTCTGTAGTGTGTTACCGGTTACAATTATTGCAAAAATAATTGTGTGCTACCACAAAAAATGGATGCAAATTGCCAGTGAAAGTTTTTGTCTTTGTTTTTTTAGTATTTATATTGTCTTTGAGTAATCCCCTTGAAGAGCCAAGATTACCTGTGATTAGCAGATTCGAACAGGTGGTTTAAGGAGCTGAACTCCTAAAATGTCATAGTTGTTTTGCTTAGAGAAGCAGTGAGTGCTTTCCCAGTCACCAGCAAGCAATTCCTGCAGGCTCCCCTGAATATGGCAACCAGCACCAGTTACAGGATTTTGTTGCTCTAGGCAAAACATTAAACATAGGCCCCTCACAAGGCACAGTGACTAGCACAAGAAAGTGTTGCTAAACATTTTGCAGCCCTAGGCAGCTGCATGCTCTGTGTGGCTGGTGGTGGCAGCGCTGGCCCTGAATGTAGATTTACCTATCTCCCACCCATTAGTTTCACGTCCATCTCACTTTTTACCTTTGCACCGAGCTTACCTAATTGCTTCTGCTCAGTGTGACTCCCATCGCTGAACATGGGCAGGTCTTGTCCTGCTTTAGAGCAATCCATTACCAGTGAGGCAAAGGAGCAGCAGATCTGGCAGCCCTTGGAGAGCAGCACTGGCTGAAATTGAATTTTGCTATTAGAAAATTCTAGGAGTGAAACAGAGTAAGTGAATGCTACTGCTTGAACAGAGTGAGTGCAGGAATGTTACTGTGTTGTGAGATTACATGTACAGTGTCAGAGAGGACAGTACGAAAGGGGGAGGAAGGAATGAACCATATTTATTCTTTGTTTAATTCCACTTAATTCAGTACGTTTGTAATGCATTTGACTCTATGTGTTCGTGAAACTGTTATTCTTATATATTATAGCTTTGCTTGTGCTTTCATGCAGCATAAAAATGGAAGCTGCTTCAACTGCAGAAGCCAGGTTGAGTAAACTTTAGAGATAGAGCAAATGACTTCAAGCCCTGAAATGTATGGGAGTGCAAAGGTATGCAACTGTCAACTAAACATATTAACAAAAGACATCATACTAAAAGGTATGTTATTTACATGCTAATCATTGTCACCGGTGCCTTCTCTAGATCTTTTTTCTATGTAACGGTTGTTTACACTTGTCTGAAGTTAGTCACGGGCCTGATCTGGCACACTCATACAAATACAGCTCCTCTCAGAAATCAGTTTGTATAGACTGGTAGCTTAGATGCATATTTTATTTGCAAACAGCTGGAACAGCTTAAGAAGTTACCGTACCACGCACTGTTGCCCCATGCAGGAGATTTCCATCCCTTACTGGCGGAGGATGTCATGCAAACATTTTTGCTAATGCTAGCGCAACACAGCCTGGGAGAGCCCACCCGCCGATTGCCCCAGCTCAGCTGGTGGGCACAGTGTCTTCCAGGCATTGGGCAGTTACAGACAGCGGCCAGAAACAACGTATTTGATCATCACAGTTAGCCCCTGCTGGAAAGTTGCTCATGTGCAGTTCTAGACTGAAACACTGCCCATGCTACCCTGTCAATGCTCTGCTTCCTGCACAAGGATGAATTTCACCAATAATGTGTTTAGGATTGGGCGCTTGCATTGCAGACTTCTGAGGACAAGAAGAGTGGCTTCTCAGAAGTGAGTATATGATGGTATCCTGCAGCTTTACAAATGAATGTAGAATAAGCACTGGTGTCGGATGCAAGTTCTTCCTAAACGTACTATGTTGTCTTATATTCAAGTATGATTGTCCCCCTTTTGCTCTGCTTGTTGCAGTACGTACATGATGTGATGATGGTTGAATTGCTGAATCAGTACAGACTGGGGCTGCCTTTGTCTTTGCATGTATGATTTTGCACCAAGTGCCTTCAGTATGATCTAAAACTTGCTCAAGCTTTAAATTCTTATTTGGGCAGTGCTTCTAGGGTCTCAGTGGCTAGGAGCGAGCTCAGATGAGCTTAATGATTGTGTACAGTCCTGGGGAGAGCCAGCTAGCCTGCAGAAAGCTGCATACAACATGCAAATAAACATGTTCTGCAATCCTGGATGCTCCGCTTGAGATGGAATTTGAAGTTCTGTGAAGAAGGACTGTGACACAGAATATGTAACTCAGGGTGAGATTCAAGAAATAGTTTGTACAGCCATGCTGGAAGTCCAAGCTCACCATATAAGCATTAAAGGATGGAAACAATTTTTCTAAACCCAAATCTGGTTTCTGAATTTGTGAGGAAGGATCTTGTCTTTTTAAAGTCTCTTTTTGAGGATTGCTTTTTTGAATTTTGTGACTTGAGCTTTTCTTAGGGAAGGAAAGGAAATTGTGAGTTTCATCTTCTAGGTGGCAACTGTATGATCTTGGGTTTATGGAGCAGTAGTTTTTAAGGCTATCTCTGGGTCACTGATGTAGTATCTGCTGATAGTTCAGTAAGAGCTGGCTGGCAGCTCAGTGCTCAACTCTTCTCCCTCTTGCCTGCTGCAGAATTATTTTAAGAAACCAGAAACTCCTGGAGTTACCTTTTGAGGTAAGTGATGGCTGTTGTTGCCATCTGAATGTTAAATGATCACTAACAGGAAGAAAACTGCAAAAATGCGACTGGGGCATCAGATTGCTCCACAAGGAAATGGGCTTCCCACAAGACGCAGATAATGCACGTGCAAGTCTGTGAGCAAACATATTTACACTCAGAAGGATAAATTTTGCACTCTGCCATTGCAGACCAATTCTATTAACAGGCTGGCCCAAACCAGGGGCAAAAGGTGGATCATGAGGACTCTCACTTAGCTCACGCATGGAAAGCAGAGCATTATTCATGAGGCATTTACTTTATTGCAACTAGCAGCTGCCAAGTCAGCTTCTTGCATTGATGCAAAGAGTATAACAATTTTCACGTTGTAAACACCACGCATTAGTCAGGGCACCTCAATATTATGCAAACAAAATGTATGTACTTACAAATACCTCCACAGTATTTGAATCAAAAATATGTCATGAAAACGAGAGGGGTTGTCAGGTTCATTTCATCAGTCAAGAAATTTTGGATGCTACAGGGCAACATTTCCCCTGAGGTTTGAGACATATTTATCGCTGCATATTCTCCAGATTATAAATGAAACCTTAAAATGTAAATAAAAATGCACACTCTGTAAATCTGATTTGACAGTGAAAATCTTTTTGTGACAACAACAGGTCTTACTTTGTTAGATTATTACCTTGTAGAAAATCATCTGTACATTCTATTTCACAGACAATTGCTATGTGAAATTTTGGCCTTGTATTTGTATTTTGACAGACTACAGAAATTGTGTCTAATTTTCTTTCAAAGGTAAGAAAATCCTAAGGGAAAACTTTAAGAGCACATTTTTTTCTTTAAATATCCTGGAAAATACAACCCTCAGTCCTACTCCTTCATTTGCTTTTAAATGGCCCCCACCTCCATATTTTATACTATTTTAAATAGTGCTTTGATAAAGAAATGATAGCTATGATAATTTTTTAAAAATCAACACTAAGACTCTCATGAATAGATACCCGGGTGCAGAGGAATTGTGACTGTGAAGTTTTACTACTGTATAAAGGCACTTTTCTTAAAGCAAGATATTTGGAGGAAATCTTGACTGATAGCTAGTTATATCTGATATCAGATGATGAGATGTATTTTTTCATGACTCTTCTTTTGACATGTACATTTTTCAGTGTCTTTTTTTAATTTTATTTTTTTCTGTTACCCAGAGTTATTTCTGTGACGAGAGACATCACAATATGTCTTCGGAAGATGTCTTTGCAGCCCAGAATGGTTTTTAAAATTTTGTATCTAAGGCGAAATCCATGTCACTTAATTTCTAAATGTCCGTTTTTCTGGTAGAGGCACATGGTGGCTTTATTTGGCTGTGATACACTAGGGTATTAAAAAAAAAAAAAAATTAAACTGTGATGTAAAGGCATGTGGCTTGCAGAGAAAACTTCCCCTGTGGCATCAAATAAAATTCTTGGTTCTCTACAGAACTAATAGGCTCATTCTGTCCATACATGATGACCACTGTGTAACAAATCAGTGGGAAAGATTTCAGACCTAAGCAGCCTACCTGAAATACCCTCTACTTTATTTCATTAACCTAAGAAAGGTATATGCAGGACAGAGTGATACCTTGGGATCAATACTAATATTGAAATCAAGAAATTTTCTCAAGTGTATGGTATTTAATAAAAAACCCAGGCTTTTTTTTTTTAACATGGGAAATAAGACATCTGCTATAAAAAAAAAAAATCAAATAGAGGAAATAATGATAGGCTTTAGGATGTGAGAGTATTTGTAATTACTAGCACTCTCTAGGTTCTCTGTGTAGTCGTGTAAAAGTGCATGAAAGTCTTTGGCAGTGCTGCATATTTATCTTTCTGTATGTTTTTTTCTGCTTTGTGGGCTGTACATACAGAATAGTTCCCTATACACTGATGCAGGATATTGCTGGTATTTTTTTTATTCCTCGGTTTTTAGCTCTCTTGCCCGAGAAAGAGAATTTTCCATCCAACTTGTTTACTTTGTGATTTATGTCTAAATTGACGGAGTCCTTCGGAGGCATTCGTGTTAAATTTGAAACAAACATATTTAATGCTCGTGTTGTAATAAAACAGCTAAAAGAGCAGATTAAAAAGATATGCACAGAGGGGTCTGATTGATTGAGGGATTGATTTTACTACTTTTCCCGTAGGTGGGTAGTGATGGCTGTAAATCTCTTGATAATCATTTCAGAAGCACCTTCATCAATAAACTCAAAAGGGACAGCTAGGTGTAAAAAATTGCCAGCCATCAGGTCAAACAAAAGGCAGCAAATGTGTAAAGAAAGAATTGAATTAAATAATCCCACCTTGGCCGGTTATGGCATTAGTCATGTTCATTTTTATCTCGGGGGCGGGGGAGTTCCCCATCCTTGCGATTCTCTGGGATTTGGGGGAGAGAGGGGAAGGCTCTTTCCCTGTCTTTTTTTTTTTCCTTTTTCCTTTAGCTCAACCCGTATTGCTCACGATTCAATTATGCGGCTAAAAGCTGGTGTTTGTGAGCAATGATCAATTATTAGTTGTCAGTAATAATGGAGAAAGATTCAGTCCTGGTGGGCCCCCCCCCTTCTTTTTTTCTGAGGAATTATCATCAGAAAATAAATCAAAAAAAAAGGAGAAGAGAGCAAGCGGGGGGCGGGGGGGCGAGGGCGAGCTGACAGCACGTCCACAAAAGTAGTCATACCTAAACCCACGCAGTCACAGGACTTGCCCTGTCCATATTGAATAGCGTGATCCAGGCTATTGATAATAAAACAATTCCAGATAGCTGGTGCTCGCTGCCCCTGGGTAGCTGCGCCCCAGGACTGTCTCAAAAGTTTATTATACATCGGAGCACAAAGCCAAGTTCCCAGCTGACTGCAGCATCTGGAAGCCCCTAATTACACACATTTCTGAAATATAGGTAACCTGTGTTAGCTGAAAAACGGCTTACTTGAGAGGTCAGCTGTAGCGACGTTTGAAACTCTTGTGCAGTGTGTCTTTTTTAGTTAAAAAAAAACCAAGGCAAAAGGAGAACATAGAAGGCGAAGAGGAAGAGAGGGGAAAAAAACCCCAACTGCCCTGCTAACTGAAAAGCGGGTATTTCTGCAGCGTGAAAATGTGAATGGTTCGATTATACAGAGAAAGCGTTTTCTTGACAGTGCTTTAATTTCTGTGCAGAGGCAGCGTGGAGCCGAAGCGGTGCCGCAGGTTGGGCTGACCCTCCGGGTGCCTCCGCCGGCAGAGCGGCTGCCTCCACGCACAGTCCGCCCTCCGAGCTGCTCCAGAGGTGAAAATTTGCGGAAAATATGAAATCAATTGGGTTTTCCCCCCAGATCGTTATTAACGATGTATTATAACTATGTGGGGATTGTGTAGCTTTTAACCCCTGCGTGTTAAGGGTGTTGTGTCTGATCGCGAACCTTAATAACAATAATCCAGTCTAGTGTGTTGCATCTCATTGAAATCGTCTCTCAGCAGAATGAACTGCAAATTATCCCCTGTTTACCATCTCCCTTCAGTGCTCATCTCAATGAACTGGAGATCGATCCCCACCACGGGTGTCTTCCAGCCAGGCTGATTTGCATTGAAGCGCATTAGAAAGCCTCCCACCTCCATTAGAAAGAATAATCCGAGGGGGAAAAAAAATCTCCAAGGTGTGGCGGGGAGGGAAAAATATCTGTCACTGTCATTTGGAGCTTCGAGAGGGAAAACCCAAGATCAGAGTATTTACGCTTGTGAACTCTCACAACTTCTGGTAGAGACAATGACGTTTAATTGATGTATTGCTATCAACAACAATAAAGACCGATTTTTCTCTAGCCCTGGCAATGCTGCTCTGCCCCCACCCTTTCCCCACCCCTCCCGGCCCCCAGCGAAGGAGAGAAAAACAAACAATAAATAATCAAGCGGTCCTAGATGAAATACCAGGCGCCGCTTTATACACTAGCGAGGGAGAAGAGAAACGAAAAAAAAAGTTGTAACACTTAATTTCTCCAGATTAATTTCTTTTTCTTTAAACCACTGCGTTTCTTCTTGTTGCTGCTGTTGTTGCTTTTTAATTACCAGTCCACCGCCGCCTTTTTCCAGCCACGAAGCAAAGGTACTGCGCATCTGGGGAAATTTGTCTTAAGCTTAATCGACAAATGTATAATGAAATTGTAAACGCGAATAATTTTGGGAGAGCGGCTAGACTAGAAACCGTGGGAAGCTACTGGAGTGATTGATACAGATAGGAATATAGACACGGATGTGTAAATAGATCCGCGTGGGTATTTTGTGTGCATCTACGTGCGGCTAGCTATAAGTAACGCGTGCGTTTCTATACGTTCAGGTTCGGTCTCTTCCCCACTGTCTCAGGGCAAGGAGGGTGACAGCCTGCGCTGAGTGTATCCATCTCTGCCGAAGCATCTCTTTAAATATTCAGTGAAAAATAATGTCATGTGAAGTACCACCTATAGCAACATTATTATCTTCATTCTTCAACATCATCCCCGCTGATAGCTTCGTTTGTCTTTTTCTCAAAATCTACTGTACCAAATGCTGCGGGGAGGGAGGGGGCTCGCCCTGTGCAGAAATGAAAAGAAGCGTCAGTGACCACTTTGCAACGCTGACTAAATACTGGAGTGGCACCTGGGAGGCTTTTTCGGTTCGTATGCGTTTGTTTGTTTGTTTTCTGCGGCTGTTGGGTTTTTTCACCCTTCTTGCTAAACGTTTTACAGTCTCTTTCGTTTAATAATGAGAAGAAAACGCGAGTGAGCCGGTTCCTCGAATGGGAAGATTTCTCCCTCTCTCCCTTCTCCTCTCGCTCGCTCTCTAGGTTTTACCGGCTCATTTGAAATTGAAATGAGTTGTATCTGATCAGCCTCTTGCTTTTACAGAGAGTTTGTTAATATTAATACGGGAAAAAGGAGTAGCTTCTATAGAAGAGTAAATAATCCAGCGGGGGGAGTGGGAGGAGAGAGCAGTAGATGGGTCAGGGTGGAGGAGAAGAAATCGCCTGCGCTCCCGCTTCTCCCAGCTCAGCTTATTTTCCAGAGTAACTTTTCGCGCGCGGACCGGAGTGACACGCGAAGGGGTGCGGAGAGCAGAGCGCGTCGTGAGCGCAGGGGGAACACACGGCATTCATCCACAGTGTATGTGTATCCTTGGATATACGAGATATTAAAGTAGCATTGTCTAGAGCCTCTGTGCAACTATACTTTTTATTTCAAGATCGCGAAATTTGTTTGCCAGAGGTTCCTCCTCTGGCAGTAACACCCGGGCGTAAAAGTTTGGTGCATGATGCACTACAGGCTAGGCGTACAGTGCCCGCACGCTCCTGGCGGTATAAATATCCGGGACCGGGCACACGCAGCGACCGGGGAGCGCACGGGCACACCGGCAGCCGGACCGGCGCGGCTCTGCCCGGCGGAGCCCAGCGACCGCCTCTCCGCACCCGGCCCGCGGCGCAGCCCCGGAGTCGGCGGAGTTCGGCCGGCCCCGCGCAGCGCCTACGGCGGCTCCGCCTGCGCGCACGCCCGGCCGGCGGGCTCCGGCCAGGGGCACCCGCGGGCCGCTCCGCGACCCCCGCCAGGCTCCGCGCGGCCGGCGGCGCCTCCGGCGGGCAGATGCGCGTCGCTCCCGCGTCCGAGAGGGAAACAAAAGTCAGGAGCGGTCCCGCGGGGGACAGCGGAGCGGGGGCACCCGCGGCGCCGGGAGGGGCAGGGAAGGGCGGCGGGGGAGCGGCGCGGAGCGGGGCGCGCCGCCCGGCCCCGACCCCGGCCCCGGCCCCTCGCCGCCGCTCGCACCGGCCTTCCCCGGGCGGCGGCGGGCGGATTGACTCCGGGCGCAGCCAACCGGCGCGGCGCGGCGGCGGGGGCGGAGCGGCCGCCTGGTCCGCCCGCCGCTCCCGGCGGCGTCCTAATTGTCCTGGGAATGTGTGAGGTAAAAGACAAACCCTTCCTATTTTCAGCACCCCTCGGGCCCGTGATATATGGAAAGAGACGGGGGGGAGGCGGGCGAGAGCTGGGGGAGGGCGACAATGGATCTTTATTTGCAAACGCGGGGACAAGAAGAAGGAAAAAACCCCAACAACAACAGAAAAAACACCACCCGAAACTTTTTGCGGCAGCGGGACGGAGCGAGCGGCAGTGCGCGGGGCCGGGCGGCAGCCGGAGCGGGAGCGGGGCCGGGAGCGGGGCTCTGCCCCCGCGCAGACACTTGCCGGGCGCCGCCGGGGTGCGAGGCCGCCCCTCCGGGGCCGCTGCTGCCCGCCGACAGCCCCCCAGCCGTGCGTCCTCCCCTCGATCGATTATTGCTTACCCTGCCCTCCCTCCGCGGGTCGGGGCTTGGGGGGGGGGGGGGGAGATTTCTTTTTTTTTTTTTTTCAAAAAAAGAAAAAAAATTCTAAAAAAAGAAGCAAAAAGTGAAATGCAGCGCAAAACTGAGGGAGGGAGAGAGGGAGGGAGGGAGGCGCGGGGAGCCCGTCGGGGCTGGAGGAAGGGGCGAGGGGAGACACATTCCTATAGTAACCGGGATGGCGCGATGCAGCCCCAGCTGGTTGCTAAGAGGGTTAAACTGTATCCAAACAGCTTTGGGGAAATCCAGCCCCTTCTCCTGCCACATGGATCGACTCATTGGGTGGGAGCGGCGGAGAGACAAGGGTCTCCAGCAAATCAGCGCCTAATTGATTAAGGCGAGCTGGTTTGAATAGAGCTGGCCATGTGCCAATCGCCTTTCAAAGAGCCCCTCTATGATTAATCGCAATGCATTATTGATAATCATAATTATAGCAGGACACATGCGCGGTGCGCGGAGGATTGGGGAGGCTGGGGGGGGGGAGGCTCGATTTCCGTAATTTTGAGAAGATTTTTTTTTAGTAATTTTTTATTCTGCCCCAGCTGATGTTTGAGCCAGCATGTCGCGGAGGAAGCAGGCGAAGCCTCAGCATTTCCAATCCGACCCCGATCTGGCCTTGTTACCCCAGCGAAATGGTGAGTTCTTCTCCTCTCCCTCGCACACATTTTAACACAAACACACACAAAATAGATCAACTTACCTTGCGGGGAGACGGGACCGCGCCGGGCAGCGGAGCGGCACAGCAGGATCTCCCGGAGTTACGTGCGGGGGGGTTCCTTCTGGGGTTTTGGTCCAAGTTCTTGGCTTTTATTTTATTTTTTTAACTCGGCGTTTTGTTTCGCCTGTTTCTTAACGAAACTCCCAAACTCTTTCCGTTTTTTGATGTTTTCCCTCCGCCCTCCCCCCGCGGGGCGGTCTGGCAGCCTGAGCCCGCGGGAGATGGATCCGCGCCCTCCGCGCCTTTCTCCGCGCCCCACGGAGCGGGGGAACAAAGTGGGGCTGCCGCGGGGCGGCTGGTCCTGGAGCCCCGCGGGACGGATGCCCCGTCCGGCCACACACGCTGCCCGCGCCGTTGCCCCGAACGGGGCGGAAAACCTCCCCGGGCACCCACTTTCTGGCCCCCCCCCGCCCGCCGCAACACCCCCCGAGGACCCCAGCGCTCCCGCACCCCCACTCCCCCGCAGTCCCGCCGAGCGGGGGAATCTGCCCCGCCGCCGAGCAGCCCCGGCCTCCGGCTGCACCAAAAGCTTCCTGGAGGCGGAAAAGTTGCCGCCGCCGGGCCGGGCCGGGCCGCGGGGGGGATTGCCCCGTCCCGGGAGCTGCCGCCGCCGCGCCGGGCTCCGCGCAGCCGCCGCGCCGGACAGGGGCTCCGCGGCCGCCAGCGCAGGAGCTCCGGGCAGCGCGGGGGCTTGTTTTCTCTCCCTAAGGTTGCTTTTAATTTTTATTTTTTCTTCCGTCTCCCCCTCCTCTCCAACTCGGTGAGCGAGAAGTAAACGCCGGCTTTGTATCCGCCAGGATTGGGAGAGGGAGCGTGTGAAATATCTTCTTTTTCCTTCTCCCCCCCCCCTTCCTCCCCCCCTTTTCCCTCCCCCTCCGGGAGAAGGGGGATTTCGGAGGAGTTCGGCGCAGCCCGGCGGGCGGCGGAGGGGACGTGCCCCTGCCCGTACCTGTACCGGGACGCGGGGCGACAAGTGGTCGGCGAGAGCCGCGGCCGCGAAGGCGGGGGCCGGCGGGGGCTCCCGGCCCGGGGTAGCGTCCCCCCTGCGCCCGCCGCCGCCGGCCGCACCCCCCCAGCGGCCATGAGGAGGGCGAGCGCCGGGGGGCGGCGAGGGGACCGGCCGGCGGCAGGCGCGCAGGGCGCCGCGGGGCAGAAGCGCTTCAGGCGGGCAGGTAAGGCAGGGCCGGGGCGCGGCGGTGCCCCCTTCGCCGCCCGGCCCCGCCGGTCGGAAGCACCTCGGACTTCCCCCGGCAACTTCCCGAGGAAGCGTGGGCGCGGGGCCCTCCGCTGCCGCGGCTGCTCCGCGCTCCTGCGGTGCCGGCTGCCCTGGGCCCGGCGAGCTGCCGCCCGGCGCGGTGCCGGCCCCGGGAGCGGCGGTGCCGTGCGCGGTGCCCGCGCCCCTCGGCTGCGCGGGGGCGAAACGCGGGGAGAGGGTCCCGGGCTGCCCGCGGTAAATCAAGTCGGAAAGTTTGCGGGATGTTGTCCTGCCTCTGTGAGCGCTTACCCGGCTTCCAGAATCCCTGGGACGCCCTCTTCGTAAACCAGCAAATACATTAGCCCTCGCTTCGCGTAGCTCTGCCGAAACGTTTCTTAAAAGTCATTTGGTTCCTGGGAGGCGACTTCTGGTTTTTAGCTGAGTTTTGTGCGCTTTGAGTGCACTCGAGTTTTGCCGTTTGCTCAGCATAATACCCTTTCTCATCTCGGTAAAAGTATTTATTTTTCTTCCGATATTATTTCTACTTCCTCTTGAAGTTTGGAGCGGGAGTTGGGGAAAACGTTAGGTTTTTATTTCTCTTTCATCGGCCTCCTATGAAAGAATTTGGAACTTCTTAAAGTGAGCAGAGAAAGGGAAAGCTGAAATGGAATATTATCTTGCTGGGAAAGCAGAGAGGGATTTTTCACATCTTCACTTTGTACGATTGCATCTTTTGACGTTCGCTGTCTTTTTTTGGTTTCAGTAGATGGAACAGATCAAAACACCTCCAAGTATCTTTTTTAAAAGTAGCCGTTTTCTTCTGTTTTTAGTGTTTTGATCTGATTTTGCACATCATTTTCAAATGAAAGACAGTGGGAGTGTGAGAAAGGAATGTTAACTGAGCAGCTTTCCTGCCTGTTGCTAAAGGATGTACTTGAAGTAAGCTGGATTTTGCCTGAAATGATGGCATGGAAGTGAAGCTTTTGTTTAGTTTGCGTGGCTATCCTAAGTTAAATAAGTAAATAACGAAGTTTATTATTTTTAAAAAATACCGACTGGTTTCCTAGGCAGAGCGGTGTGCTTTACTATAAAATCTGTGGGAGCCTCCCCCCGCCCTTCTCTAGTAATGGTTTTAGGTTATGGCTGGTTTACATGGTTAGACGATAAGTTTTGAGTAAGTTGCCTAGAGGGTGTGTTGTGTAATGGTGTTTCAGGATTCAGAACGCCGTAACAATATTAGCATAGAGCTACCCTCCGCCTTTCCCGGGGTCCCCAGCCCTGGCAGCAGCTTCACACTCGAGCAAGACAGGGTGGGTGAGCTGTGGTGAGGACGAGTTTGCATTATGTGCCTTGAAATTGCAAAACAAAACCTCGAAATTCCAAGCGCTCCTTTCTTCTCCTTTCGTACTGTGCATTCAGGTTTGTTAATTCATCTACAGTTTGCGCAGGGTTCAGGCAAATGTAGCGTCGCTAGTCCTTGAGACACTTGCAGTAAGGTACTGCTGGGCAGTATTTTGAGCGAATGAATAGAGTGGCCCCATGAAAATTTCTTGCATCTGATTTGAATTCTGGTTTGGTAAAACTTTCTGCTACGGTTTCGTATCTAAAGATCGATATGAAAAAAGTTCGTCAGACTGCAACAGCATGTTGTTTTGGTTTTTGGTTTTTGTTTGGTTTTGTTTTTTTTTTTTACTGCGCTCTCTTTTTAAAGTTCAAAGCTCATGCAGTTCACTCTTACCAGGAAGACTTTCCACTTAAAATGTATTTTTGGTGCAATCAATGGATAAGTAAGTTTACCCTTGTAAAATCCTGTGCATGTGCACATTTGATAAAGTTCGTATTGGATTAACCAGAACGGCTCTCAGATTAATAGCAGAAATTACTTGCAGCGTAAATTACATTCAACAAGTAACTAATTACTGGTAGGAAGTGGGCAGGAGATTGTGGGATTATTTCCTTTTGCTAATAACTCCAGCCACTTTCATGACATTGTAGAATTATTTTTTTTTAGTCGGTTGGAATTGCATTCCCAATTGTAAAAGAATATTCTTGGAGCGTAATTTTCCAAGGCAAAAGTTAAACCGGAGAAATAAGCCAGCTAGACTTTGAGGAAGAGAAAATATTTGCTGCCCTTCCATATAAAGGCTTGTCAGAACCAGTGCCTTTTCATGTCAATAATGGGTTTTGGTAAATTCCTGCTGCAGCATTATGATCATCTGCGTAATTGTTACTGGGCCCATGAAATGAGAGAAATTATGATCGCTTTCTTTAGTAAGATCTGAAGGACAGGGTGCTTAAGAGAAATAATTGCTTAGTTAGGCTGCTTTTAGTTTGTTATATAATTAGGCCTTTTTGTGCGGTAACTGCAGTCTGTCGGTTCAGAATACAGACACTTGTGTTTTTTCCAAAGGTGAGCCCGAAGTGTACAGGGCCTTGTGAAATATCACTTATGCAGATGCAATTCAGAAATGATTACTGAAACCCATATGGTGGAAGTTGTCTAAACCTGGTGTTAGTTCAGACCCGTTCTGTCTGTTTCCCCTACATAACCCGTATCTTTGTCTCCCTGCAAAATATTTATGTTTTAGTTTGTACCTTATTTATCTTTTTGATGCTAAGTAGCATCTGGCTCCCCGAGGACAAGCCCTCCTGTATATTTAGCTGTACCAGTGCTTATTGCATAACTGGCTTTTAACCATATTCATGCTTTAATTGTGGAAACATGAATCTTTACTGAAGTGACCTGAGGTGCCTCTCAGAAAACACAATTATGCTTCTTGAAAGTGTTTGTAAAAAAACAAAAGGGGCAGCTTCTGCCAAATGCCCATCAAAGAAGCTTTGCTGTGCATATTTTCTAGATGTGGAGGTGCATCGCACCTATATGCTTCGTAGTTTTGAAAAAATGAAAGTTGAAACGCGCAAGCAAAGTTGTTGCTTCGTGTCTGTATGGCTGGTGCTAGAAAAAACCTTAAGTGTTCAGCTGTTTTAACCTTTGCTAGCCTCCTTCCATCCAAAGGTGACAGGGTTCAGATCACAATATGTACTTCAATATCTTGCCAGTGACCCCCGAATTGAGTCTTACTGGTTGCTTAGCAGGAAGTTAGTAGTTTATTTTAGCTTCACCTTATCAGCTTTGCTTCTTTTGCTAACCCTATTCCCTTGTCACCCCTCAGATGCCAGACCCCCGAAGAGGAGATTGACAGGTAGTTCCCATAGCTCCGTTTTACCCTCCAAACAACAGGGATTTAGTTTCTTGTCCCTTTGCCAATGTTTATGTAGCCAAAGTTTAGATATAGCCTTAAGGAGCCTTTCTTTTACGTGTCACTGGAACAGTGAAACTGCACTGAACTTTTTGAAGAAACTGTTGCAACTGGAACCCCATCTAGTGTTCGTTTTGATTCATCCATAAGGAAGACTTTTTTTAATTGTGTTCATTAGGATGGATTTGTTCTTAGTTTCGAGATCACTTGAGATTATTAGGGTTTTTTGACATCAAATTAGAGAATCTTTGAGAAAATTTAGCTTTAACGTATAAGATAATTGCATTGCCAGTAATGATATGGAAAAGTTTAGAAACTGAGTTAAATACGAGCACAAATACCCGCCTTATCTTGCAAGCAATTTTCTTCTGAACAAATTGTTACTTAAAACTTGCTATTCGTAAATCGGTTAAAGGAAGGAGGAATTAAAGGTGTGTGTGTATACATTGGGGACAGATATACTTTAAAATGTTAATGGGGGTGCAGAAAACTTGTATCTTGAACTGCCTGACTAGGTAAAGGGAGCTGCTTAAAACTTGGTAGATACAGAAGCGCTTTATTATTGTAATAGGAATTTTAGTGAGAAGTCATTTTGGAAACATTTATATA